>NW_025950462.1:209315-356815 GCF_021028975.2 Sphaerodactylus townsendi
GATAGGGGGAGAGAGGGAGGGAGAGAGAGAGAGGGAGGGAGAGAGAAAGGGAGAGAGGGAGAGAGAGAGAGGAAGAGAGAGAGGGGGAGAGGGAGGGAGAGAGAGAGGGGGAGGGAGGGAGAGGGAGGGGGGGGGGAGAGAGGAGAGAGGGAGGAGGGAGGGGGGAGGAGAGGGAGGGCACCCACCAGGCATGGAGGGTTGCTTTGTACAAATTAAAAGGGTGCAGTTAGGGAGGTGGGCAAAATCAGCTAGCCTGTGGGTGTCCAACTCTGGCACCCCAGATGTTAGTGGACTACGATTCTCATCAGCCCCTGGCACCAGAGTTGGACACCCCTGAGCTAGCTGATTGAGCTTCTTTATTATTTCTGACAATATACATCAAGGGCTTGGGGGGGGGGGTGTCATCAGCCACACAAGCAAGGAAAGCGTGGTTGAATTTTGAAGTCAGAAAGGCACCACAACATTTTACCATCTTGATGCTGTACAGTGATGTCTGAACAAGACGTGGCCAAACAAGGTCTTGTGCTTTTTAGTTAACAACAGAGCAAAACTCTGATACAGCTATGGCTGGTCTTAACAAGAAAGAACGTGGGCTTTGTTTGGCCAAATCACAAAAAAAGACAGCACCTCGTTAGACCAAAAAGGCATTTCCCTATGCCAAATATTATTAGTATTATTTAATTCTTGTTTAATATCACAGCTGCCAGTTCTTTAGCTGGTTGTTGGGCCCTTTGTTACAATTCTGAGCTCTAAAAATGTCCACCACATCTCTCACACAGATGTTGGATTTTTGTTGATTTGAAGATCTTTCATGGGCAGCTCTAGCTTCCTTCTTATTTATTTATTTTTTAAATTAGTGTTTATTATTACTACTAATTTAACTTGTTCAATCTCCATTCATTTACATTTATCTCCTTCTGCCACTCTCCCTTCAGTGTAGCTTAGAAGCCCAGAGCTGCTTTACACTCACATAAAATATGCACCATAAAAAATATAGAATGTAAAATAATATATCATAAAAAATACAATATGCTCTAAAACCAACACATCGTATGCATTATTAAGTTCTTGATGGAACTTCTGATTTTCCAACCCTATCCCTCTCAAACACACACACACAACAACGGAAAGTATGGACAAAAGGAGAGAAAGGAAAGGTAAATAGCAACGATGGAATCGAACATCGAACTGTGAATATCGCACAACTCTAGTAAATAGTAGGTAGTAATAGTAGGAGAAGAAGAAGGAGAAGGAGGAGGAGGAGGAGGAGAAGGAGAAGAAGGAGGAGGAGGAGGAGGAGGAGGAGGAGGAGAAGGAGAAGGAGGAGGAGGAGGAGGAGGAGGAGGAGGAGGAGGAGGAGGAGGAGGAGGAGGAGGAGGAGGAGAAGGAGAAGGAGGAGGAGGAGAAGGAGGAGGAGAAGGAGGAGGAGGAGGAGGAGGAAGAAGACAGAGGAGGAGGAGGAGGAGGAGGAAGACGGAGGAGGAGGAGGAGGAGGAGGAAGACGGAGGAGGAGGAGGAGGAGGAGGAGGACACTCCACAACTATCAGTGAGACACAGCACCGCCCAAGGATGTCTTGGTAACACCGCTAAACTGCACAGAGGCACAAACACAAAGCAGTCAGCCCCACCTTCTCCTCAAGTGGCAAAACTGAACACTGGTCTTCCTCACAGGGTGGTGCCGAAGGTTCATCACGCTTACTAGAGACGTAAGCCTTTCCCTGAGAAAGGGAGGAAAGAGGATGAGCTAGAGGGGATCTTGACTATTGGAGCAAAAAAGATGGCAGCTGGGAGGGACTTCCTGTGAGCAGCAATAAAAACTCAAGTTCTGCCCCTTTAGAGTCCAACAGGTAGCACTTTAGAGACCAACCCAGTATCAGGTAGAACTTCTTTAGAGACCAACGAGAGTCAGGTAGAACTTTAGGAGACCAACGAGAGTCAGGTAGGACTTTAGAGACCAATCTAGAGTCAGGTAGAACTTCAGGAGACCAACGCAGAGTCAGGTAGCACTTTAGAGATCAACGAGTCAGGTAGAACTTCAGAGACCAACGAGAGTCAGGTAGAACTTTTAGAGACCAACGGAGTCAGGTAGCACTTTTAGGAGACCAACGCAGAGTCAGGTAGAACTTAGAGACCAAACAGAGTCAGGTAGAACTTTAGAGACCAACGAGAGTCAGGTGGTAGAACTTCAGAGACCAACGAGAGTCAGGTAGAACTTCAGGAGACCAACGAGTCAGGTAGGACTTTAGAGACCAACGAGAGTCAGGTAGCACCTTAGAGACCAACGAGAGTCAGGTAGAACTTCAGAGACCAACGAGAGTCCGGTAGAACTTGTGAGACCAACGAGAGTCAGGGTAGAACTTCAGAGACCAACGAGAGTCAGGTAGAACTTAGGAGACCACCAGAGTCTGATAGAACTTCAGAGACCAACGAGAGTCAGGTAGGAACTTCAGAGACCAACTAGAGTCAGGTAGGAACTTCAGAGACCAACGAGTCAGGTAGCACTTTAGAGACCAACGAGAGTCAGGGTAGCACCCTTAGGAGACCAACGAGTCAGTGTAGCACTTTAGAGACCAACGAGAGTCAGGTAGAACTTTAGAGACCAACGAGAGTCAGGTAGAACTTCAGAGACCAACGAGTCAGGTAGGAAACTTTAGAGACCAACAAGATTGTTTATGCTTTTGAGAGTCAAAGCCTTCTTTGATCAGATAACAAAGATTTGACTCTCAGAAGTGTATACCTTTGAAAAATCTTGCTGGCTCCCTGTGATTGCTAATTGAACTCTACTATGATTGTTCTAGTACAGACCAACTCAGCCACCCTCTGAAACTATCTGAATTTTAAAGTTTCTCACCTTGGGAAAATGCAAATTTTGTCACCCAAGAATCAAGACGCATCGCATGGTGTTCATGGAAGCAGAACACACAAAGATGTGGAATCTAAAATGCACAGAACTGGGGGGCTGGGGAGGGGGATGCAGTTCTAGGACGCAAGGGAGACAATAAACTACTCACCGTCTGAGCGGGTTGACTATCTTTGTCCCGGAGGATCTTCTGAATGCGTCTGTCAGGCGGAGGGGAGGGTTTGAACAGCATGCAGTCCAGCACAGAAGTACAAGAGAAGAGGCTGTAGGAAGAAAGAAGAGGAGTTTGGATGCATATCCCCCTTCTCTCCCGTAAGGAGACTCAAAGGCTTTACAATCCCTATTCCCTTCCCCTGTGGAGGTAGGAGGGGCTGAGAGAGCTCCATTGACTAGCCTGCTGTCACCCAGCTAGCATGTGCTGGAGTGCACATGTTAAACTGGTCCACTAGGATAAGCCTCCACAGCGCAAGTGGCAGAGCGGGGAATCAAACCTGTTCCCCAGATTAGAGTGCACCTGCTGTTAACCATTACGCAATAATAATCGCTGGAAGAGAGGACCCATGCTTGTCAACAACATGTCAATATTTCTTAAGAGGAGTGTTTGCTTTTGTTTTTCAATTGTCTTCCAGATTTCCCAATTGTTCCATCCGAGAAATCATCAGAGGGAAAAAATAATAAAACCCATTTTGTCCCCTGTCATTTTTTCCTAAGTTTTCCCTCACTGGGCCTTCACGCCCACATCTAGCAGCAATCTTAATTCTGTGTAATATTGAGGGGGTGCAGATTGGGTAGATTCCCATCCTGCTTGATTCATGGGAACTCCAAAGAAGGGCTCCCCAATCCTTTGTGATGCCTTGCAGGCCCTTCGACACCGCTCAGTCGACACACACCCAAAACAGCCACCACAAAATGGCTGCTGCAAGGAGGTTAACCAGAAAAAAATGGCGGCTACAGTTTGACTAGCTGCAGTGATGGCTAACCTTTTCGGCGACCGAAAGTGCCCAAATTGCAACCCAAAACCCACTTATTTATCGCAAAGCGCCAATCCAGCAATTTTACCTGAATACCGAGGTTTTAGTTTAGAAAAAAAAAAAAACATTTGGCTCCCCTCTTCCTCCGCTTCCACCCTCGCTTTGAGCAGGGCCAGCCTGTTCTAGCCATCAAGTCCTGCCTCTCTAGCATCTCTGCCTCCTCTGTGCCCCCCTCAGGCAGCAGCCACCCGACGCATTGCAGGCACCAGGCACTGCCAGTCGAACTCTTCTCCCTGCTCAATCGCGAGTGCACACATGTCGCATTCAGTGGCCCAAGTACAGAATCAGCCTAGATTGTGTGTGTTTGAGGGGGGTGATTTTTCACCCCCCCAAATGATGAACTTTGTGTGTGCATGCCCACAGAGAGGGTTCGAAGTGCCCACACCTTCCTGGCACCGTGCTATAGGTTCACGCTTGGCATCGCTGGACTACAGTCTCTCCATGAAGATCTTTATGTCAGGGTAGCAGCTGCATCTACAAAGCAACGTTTTTGGTGAAAATCCATAACACAGCAAATCTAATCTCCAACGGCCAATCAGAAGCCTTGATGAGCAATGAGTCTCTCCCGAGCATCAATCTAATTTCTAAAAAAATTCTTGGTGGGTGGCAGGAGTGGTATTGGTTGGCACTCCAGCACGCTAATTCATGTCAGTGACCCCGATCTAAGGGAACATTTGGTGCTTTGTATAATCTGGTCTCTAGAAAAAAAGATGTCAGCTGGGCCAGTTAAGGTGCAGTAATCAAGAAAAACTGTATCATGCGCTTCTGCATTAGAATGTAGTCCCAAACAAATATATGAGAATTATCAATCAGTTTTGCTACATGCAGGTGTTGTCGAAACCATTATTTTGTACATTATTGAACATGGTACTTTGATACATAAGGATGTATAGCTCATCAAACAACTACAAAACAAATTGGGGGGGAACAGGGGCATTAGGCACCAGAAGCACTAAGGGCGAGGCACTAGGGACAGTGATGGCGTAACCTTTTCGGTGACCGAAAGTGCCCAAATTGCAACCTCAAAACCCACGTGATTTATCGCAGAAGTGCCAACACGCAGCAATGTATCCCTAATACTGAGATTTTTAGTTTAGAGAAAACGGGTTATCTCGGAGGCGTACATTACTTTCCGGAGTAAGCTTTAGTGGTAGCCAGTGGCTTTGCTTTGAAGCAACAGTGCAACTCTTCCAATGGGATGAATCCACTTCTAATTCTAGAGAGGATTTACTCAGAAGCAAGCCCCATTGCCACAAAGCAAACTGCTTTTACTCCTGCAGTAAAAGATTGGCGCTTCCCCACTTCCCCATTGAAGTGAACAGCTTCCACCAATCCTCAGAAGCTGCTGTTGTTGCTTTTAACAACAGTCAGCATCATTGTCAAGCGTAAAGCACATGGCATAGTTTGAAGGTTGGTTCCATAAGGCTACTGGCGTTACATACTCGGTAGAAGTCGGTGGCTTTGTTTCTTTGAAGCAACCTTGCAACTCTTCCAACTGGTAAATCCACCGCACCCTAGGAGGGTTTACTCAGAAGCAAGTTTCTCCCATTGCCAGCAAACCAAGCTTAATTCCCAGGTAAAGGATTGCACTTTTAGTTCTTTGCATGAAAATCAGTGGGGTTTTAACAGTGCTTTAACAGGGTTACCTACACTCGCTTCCTCAAAACTAGGTCTTAGGTTTAATGCTAATATTCGGAGCTCCAGCCACCCAGGCCAGCCTAGGATGTGACTGGGGGGGGGGGGGCGACTGCACGCGGCTCCACAGAGAGGGCTCTTGAGTGCCACCTCAGGCACCTGTGCACAGGTTACGCCACCACTGCAATTCATAGGGATCCAAGTGGAACATTCCTACAAACAAAGAAGGTCCGAATGTTGTGTTCTGTGGTGGAGATTATACAAATATACAACCCTACTAACATCTTTTTTTCTGAGACAGATTAGGAGAGTGCCATTTCTTGCAATGGATCAGATGTTGTTTCCAAGGGAGTCAGCTGCATGTTTCCCGTAGAGATGCCAAGCAGGGAGCCCTACCTGAAGAGTGGGCAGCATCCATGTAGCAGGAGTTACAGTGGCCCTGGATCCCTGCGATCCGGATCACAAGCAGCACACGCATGCTACATCATCCCCTGAGGGGGGCAAGTTGCTCAGAACCTCCGGGCGATCCAGCTCACCTGGAAAGAATTTATAAAACGGAAACATAGCATTTTATTCTCAAGGACTGGGGAGCCGGACGAGGCATTTTTTTTTTTTAGTGTCAAGAGATGCAGCAGCAAAGTTAGCAAGCTGGACCACGATCACGCCACGTCCCTCGCTCCAAACTGCACGCCATCCGTCAGCTACCCGCTTCTGAGTAAAGCAATTCAGATACAGGCGTTTCAAATAGCTCAAGCTTCGATCCGCTTCTGAGCAGCTCTCCGCCAGCTGTGGCGTTTCAAACAGGGCTGCTTGCTTCTGCCCTTTCACGGCATATCCTGTTTCAAAAATTCTGGAGATCTGTCGCGATAGTGCACATCCTTAGAACATTTCAAAAGGGGAGAGAATGTGCCACGCAAAAGGGAGGGGGGGGGAGGGTCCTTTCAAAATGGCCCCAGTCATATTAAACAGCACACTGCACTGATTCAGAAGAACAAGGGGAAACTGAGAATGAGAGAGCAGTTTTCATTAAAATGGCTGAGCTCCGGAGGCCAATGGGACACATGTTTGAAAAAGGGAAAAAAATCTGCTTTCAGCGGGTCAGGAGCCAAAACAGTCAAGTCCAAAATGACACCAAAACCATTAGGACCAAGCTGACAAAACAGACCATAAGGGCAGCTTGAAAGATAACCAAGATAACCTTGTTAAAGTGACACAGGACACTTTGTTGTTCAGCAGTTCTCCCACTGAGGAGAGCAGTGAAGTGGTATAGGAGGTTAAGAGTCACAGATCTAATCTGGAGGAACTGGGTTTGATTCCCTGCTCTGGTCAGCCTTGAGCTGTGGAGGCTGATCTGGAGAATTCAGATTAGCCTGTACACTCCCACACACATCAGCTGGGTGACCTTGGGCTAGTCACAGCTTCTCAGAGCTCTCTCAGCCTCACCCACCTCACAGGGTGTTTGTTGTGAGGGGGGAAGGGCAAGGAGATTGTAAGCCCCTTTGAGTCTCCTACAGGAGAGAAAGAAGAGAAGAAGAAGAAGAGTTTGGATTTATATCCCCCCCTTTCTCTCCTGCAGGAGACTCAAAGGGGCTGACAATCTCCTTGCCCTTCCCCCCTCACAACAAACACCCTGTGAGGTGGGTGGGGCTGAGAGAGCTCCGAGAAGCTGTGACTAGCCCAAGGTCACCCAGCTGGCGTGTGTGGGAGTGCACAGGCTAATGTGAATTCCCCAGATAAGCCTCCACAGCTCAGGCGGCAGAGCTGGGAATCAAATCCGGTTCCTCCAGATTAGATACATGAGCTCTTAACCTCCTACGCCACGCTTCTTCTTCTTCATATTGGGATGCTGCACATAATAGCAGCTTGGGGAAGCTGTGGAGGCCCCCTGACCTACACAGTAATGGATCGGTAGCGGAGAACAAAGCCAAAAGAAGCTGACCCCCGATGCTGGGAGATGCAGGCAGATTATTTGATCCTCAGCAACTTCGTCCATCACAGAAGACCCTCGGAACATCTCAGCCGGCAGAGCGGAACTTACTGAAATCGACGGGCTCCGGGAAGCGCATGTCGTTGCACAAGAAGCGCATGTCGGGTTGGCACTGCTCCAGGCTGACGAAGAGGCCCCGCTTCGTGGGACAGGTGAAGTAGCGCACCCCCTGCCATTCGCCGTCACAGACGCCCTTCTCTTCATCCTGTGAAGGAAGGCCAAATCTCTCAGGCAGGCAATGCAGCCGTGGGGCGCGGTGGGGGAGGTCCTCGGCTGTGGGTTGAAATAACTCTTGCGCAAGGAGACAGAGGCCCTGCGGCTGGGTCAAGGGGGGCTGGTGGAGGGTTTCCAACTGCCACAATTGGACAGGGTGGCTTTAACACTTGCCTCCCAAATCTGGCACCCTCTCCTCCCCATCCTGATACTTCAGAATGGGAATATGCGATAGGACAGGGTTGAAAGCAGACTGCCTGGGCAACCCCAGCTCTGAAGGCAAGAAAGAACTTGGTCCACCTCTAAACCCCATGCCACCAGTTCCTTTCAGTCAACCTAGCACACCCAGAGTGGAGTTTGCTCCTACCTGGACTGCCCTACCTCCTTTTGATCCTTGGTTACAATAGAACACGGGTCGGCTCAGCTTGCAGCGAGCAAGGTTAGCCAAGTTCTCTTCTCCCCACCTGCCCATCCCCGCTACCACACCTGGACTGTAACAGGTAGAAGGGGGAGGGATGAGTCCTAGTTTCTAAAAGTTTCTTGCTTCTGCACTAGATTGTGACGCCACATGTATCCAACACCTACACGTACCAGTTCAATCCCAGCCATTTTCTGCTCTGTTTCCAACATGTAGCCGATCCAGCGGATCGTGCCGGTGACGAAACTGCCCGTGCCCAGGTCTATCTGCACGACGGAATTCACATCCAGGGACGGCAGCTTGTTCTCTCTGTCCTCCAAGCTCTCGCTTCTTTCGCGTTTCCGCTGCATCTGGGGCCCTCCGTCTTTGTGGACCTCAAGCGCTGAAAGCAACAAAGACAGGCTAATATTCTCTGACTGCTGTGCCACGCTGCTTCGTCGCCCGGTTGCTGGTGCCGCTCTGGCAGAAAGCCAGAATCATACGAGAGACGGATAAAAGATTATCACTTTTGAAAAGTGTATCAAGAGGCAATGTGGAAATCCAGTTCAGCGGGGTGCTGTGTGGTTTCCGGGCTACACGGCCGTGTTCCAGTAGCATTTTCTCCTGAGGTTTCGCCTGCATCTGTGGCTGGCATCCTCAGAGGCTCATGAAGATGCCAGCCACAAATGAAGGTGAAATGTCAGAAGAAAATGCTACTGGAACATGGCCATACAGCCCAGAAACCACACAGCACCCCAGTGATTCCAGCCATGAAAGCCTTCGACAATCCAGTTCAGATTTGTGAAGAATGAAAAGGGAGCGAATAGGTGAATTCACACAGCACCTCTGGAGGTGGAAGTCCAAGGGCCAACTCACATGATGAAAGCAGCTCCTCCTTCACCACGGAGTCCATGGGGATATCCCTAAAAACATCCGTTGTCCCTTCTTCCTCCTATATGTGGAAAAGCACAAGACTCAGTGGAGAGTGGGGTAGTTGATTAGAACAATCCTATCAGAAATCATTGCCTCATTTGGTCAAATGTATTTGATTTACAACACGGAGAGCCAGCATGGTGTAGTGGTTAAGAGCAGGTGCACTCTAATCTGGAGAACCGGGCGTGATTCCCTGCTCTGCCACTTGAGCTGTGGAGGCTTCCCTGGAGAACCAGATTAGCTTGTGCACTCCAACACATGCCAGCTGGGTGACCTTGGGCTAGACACAGTTCTTCTGAGCTCTTTCAGTCCCACCCACCTCACAGGGTGTTTGTTGTGGGCGAGGAGGGCAAGGAGCTTGTAAGCCACCTTGAGTCTCCTTACAGGAGAGAAAGGGGAATATAAATCCAAACTACTCCTCCTCCTCTTCTTCTTATAGTTAGCCTTTCTCAAGATGACCTACCAGTCAACCCAGTAGCATCTTACAGACTTACAGTCTTGACCCTCAACAGTTCATCCCCACTCCACCCCCAAATTGTGTTGGTCTCTAAAGGATTATGGGACTTTAATCTAGCTCTTCTACTGTAGGCCAACACAACCTACAAGAGTTGGATTTATATCCCCCCTTTCTCTCCTGTAAGGAAACTCAAAGGGGCTTACAATTTCCTTCCCTCCCCCCACCACAACAAACACCCTGTGAGGTAGGTGGGGCTGAGAGAGCTCCGAAAAACTGTGACAAGCCCAAGGTCACCCAGCTGGCATGCGTTGGAGTGCATGAGCTAATCTGGTTCCCCAGATAAGCCTCCACAGCTCAAGTGGCAGAGCGGGGAATCAAACATGGTTCTCCAAATTAGAGTGCACCTGCTCTTAACCACTACGCCACGCTGGCTCTTACCCTTTGGAAACCTACCCTCTTGAAACTAACGAACAGCACAACAGGGCCTTTTTTGGCTGTCAAATCTTATGTTGACTTACGTTGATCCTGTAGGATTATCAAGGCAAGAGACATTCAGAAGAGAACTAGGATTGCAGAATTAAACAGCAACGTGAATAACTAAGACAAGAAGTATACTATGAAAATTCAAGAGGTGAATTAAATGTATTTGAACTTTTCTTTTTAGGCTTTAAGGAACTTAAGTTTAGATAAAGAAATATCTGTAATGTCTTTGTATAGTTATACTTAATAGAGCAGAATAGTAGTCGTTAACAGGATGAATTATTTTAAGGAGAATGAGGGGAAGTCAAAGGGGAGGGTGAATGAGTGGGGTAGGAGGATGGGAGGGAAATGGGAGGGAGGGAGTTATTGAGCAATTAAGGAGAAAGATATATGAATCGAATATATTAGATAACTATCATATGCTCCCTTTTTAAAAGTTATGTATAAATTACATGTTAGACAATGTATGATTATCTACAATTAATTGATGAACGATCATGTACAGCTGATTATTATTTAATAAAGATTATAAAAATTAAAAAAAATTCAAGAGGTGGATTTCAGGGTATAAGACAACACCAGAAAAGAAGTTAAATACCTAACAGCAATCATTGCAGCGGACTGAAATGTTATTTTTAACGTCGTTTTCATTTTTGCCGCCTCGACAGCTCTAACTGGGCAGAAAGGCAGCATACAAATGTTTTAAACAGGTAACTAAAAATCACACTGTGGTTCAGAAACACCCATGGCTGAGCTAGGAACAGAATGAGCCAGAGACTGTATGAGGAGTTTCACTGCCCAAGCTTAATTTGATCTCCGGGGTCTCAGGACAAATCTTGCGCAATCCTGCAGTGTGAAATATTTTTAGATGCGGATGCCAGAATTGATGCATGTCAAGAATGTACTCCTGTCGCTGAGACAGGGCCCTTTTCAGCCGCATCATCGGCATTACCTTCCATTCCCTGCCACAGAATGGGAAAGTGGCCGTACCCTCAGTATGCAAGATGAGCCAGAAACAGTAAGGATACTACAAAAGAAAAGCTCCGTCTGGCTCAAAGAACAGCATTAAAACTTATACCTTTAAAGGAAATAATTAAACAGTATATATCAAATAACCCTATTACCAACAATAGGAAAAAAATGCAAAACGTAGATAACGCATTACAAACAGAAGAGGAATCCCAAAATATACAAACATCTACTTTCTTGAAGTCATATTTTTGGGCCCTTGTCGCTTTCTGTATATAATCATTGTGGTGGCTGAAAACCAAGGTTGAATGTGTTGAACTCACCACAGCTGACAATTGGAATCCTTCCAACTTGCAATACTTTATGGATTTTCACTGAAGGGATATTATTTATACAGAGACTTGTAGTGAAGAAGAGGAGGAGTTTGGATTTATATCCCCCCCTTTCTCTCCTGCAGGAGACTCAAAGGGGCTGACAATCTCCTTGCCCTTCCCCCCTCACAACAAACACCCTGTGAGGTGGGTGGGGCTGAGAGAGCTCCGAGAAGCTGTGACCAGCCCAAGGTCCCCCAGCTGGCGTGTGTGGGAGTGCCCAGGCTAATCTGAATTCCCCAGAGAAGCCTCCACAGATCAGGCGGCAGAGCTGGGAATCAAACCCGGTTCCTCCAGATTAGATACATGAGCTCTTAACCTCCTACGCCACTGCTGCTCAGTACGCACTGCTTAGTGCTGAGTATATATTTTGGGGATCCCTCTTCTGTTTGTAATGTGTTATCCACGTTTTGCATTTTTCTTTATTGCTGGTAATTGGGCTACTTGATACATACTTTTTCATTATTTCTATTAAAGGGATAAGTTTCAACGCTGTTCTTTGAGCCAGACGGAGTTTTTCGTTTGCAGTGGTCATACCCTCCCTGAAAGGCTGATTAGTTTAATACATGCACCAAAAGATCAAAAACAGGGGAGTGATTTTCTTACCGGGCACACTTTAATCATCCAGTTGCCACCCTCCTTGTAAACAGACATGGCTACTGCTCGAGTGTAGACATCATCCATATAGAAGCCAACTGTTTCCCCCACTTTCACTGGAACCTCCTCGATGGCCTCCTGCTCCTCTTCCTGGTCCATCTTGTTCTCAGAAGCTCCTAGAAACTGCAACTTGTTACATGGCAGGAACAGGCCACAGTCTGGTTTACACTTGAAGTATTCTGTCCCGTTATAAGAGCCATCAGAGTGGCCTCTGCCAACACCATCACCCTGGAGAAGCAGCAGAGAGTTACACGGCACCCTCAGCTCCGGTCAAAGCCAGAAAGGATTTCATAAGATAAGAATCACACGTTCCACAGAAAGAGGCAACTAAGAACATCAACACAGGGACCAAATATTACAAAACACAATGAGATCCGAATTCACTACTTAAGTGCTGCATCCCAAGAACATCAGGAGAGCCCTGCTCGATCAGACCAACGGTCCATCAAGTCCATAAGAACATAAGAAGAACATAAGAAACATAAGAGCCTGCTGGATCAGACCAGCGACCATCTAGTCCAGCTCTCTGCTACTCGCAGTGGCCCACCAGGTGCCTTTGGGAGCTCACAGGCAGGAGGTTAAAGCAATGGCCTTCTGCTGCTGCTCCCGAGCATCTGGTTTGCTGAGGCATTTGCAATCTCAGATCAAGGAGGATCAGCATCCCTCCCCACACAGTGGCTGACCAGTTACCCTGGAGGGTGAAATAAACAGGGCACAGAGGCTGAGGCCTTACTCATTGTTGCCCCCGGACATTGGGATTCGAAGGTTTTCTGTCTCTGAACATGGAGGATACCTTTAGTCACCACTATCTCTAAGAGTGCAATGTCAGCATTAGCCTAAATAAACTCAAAAATACACACATTGCACTCTGGCTGTGTCCAATCTTATATATTGATCTTGCATATAATTAGTAAACTTAACACTTCTATTTGTATTTACATTCATACTGTATCTTTAAGAACTTTGTCAGAGAAATGGAAGAAATGTAGTCCATGAACATCTGGAGAGCCGCATGGTGCATTTCTAATATAACTGAGCACAGCATCTTTATCTTAAGACTGAAAGAGAGCTATACACAACAGATTAAGATCATGCATTGGCACAAAAAGACACACCTTATTTCACCCTTCATTCAACTATCCAGCCTGGAGAGCAGTTCCACTGACTACCACTGGTTCCAAACACAAACTACACATTTTATTTATTTACAGGATTTGCATCCCACCTTTCCACCCCATCAGAGCCATTAAGGCGATTTCTTGTCCAGACTTGAGAAATTCTTAGAACTGGGCCAAGTCTCCCGTTCTCCGCTACACCACAGGCTTAATTCTACGATGCACGCAGCCAGACAACGAATGTATTTCTCACAGATTACACCATATCCCACAATACTTAAAGTTTGCTATACAGCCTAAGTGTGGTCACAAGTCACATCTACAAGCATCACAATAACTCCTCCTTACCTGCAACTCCACCCCAAAGTAAATTGGACACAGTCCACACGGCAAAGGGCTTCTTAGCTTTCCAATATAGCGCAGGGTGCCGTGGAATATCTGTCGGTCCAAATCTGCAAGGACCCGCTGACCTGGCCTTGCATTCATAGCAGAGTTTACAAAATGCTTTTCCAGAAAACAGTTCAGCCGCTCATGGGGGTGGTTGATAGCAATGAGGAAATCTGCCACTTTCTTCTCCAGAGGGTGAAGAATGTCTACAGACATCGTGACCACAGAGTTATCCTCTACCATGGTAAACCTCCAAAAGTGAGTGTCGGTTTTAATATTTCGTAGGTACGTCTGCTCTTTTAGGTAGCACAGGCTCCCTGCACAAAATAGCTTGCAGCCATAGGGCTGGTTTTCCATCAGGATGTAATAAACATTCTTATGCCCTTGAGAAAGTGGGAAGGAGGAGGACTGGAGCATGGAAGTCATCTTCACAACTCTTCACTCCTAAAATAATAACAATAGATATGGAATCACATCAGCTGATTTAAAGACTGCTTATGTAATCTATTCCACGCCAGCCTCGTAAAGTAAACAAGGAATAAGAGCTGTGTTTTTAAGAGACATATTTAAATGTAAAATACGGTACAGATCATCTGACAGTTGCAAATTAACATCTGCACAGGAAAGCCGAGAAAGTGGGTGCGCTCTCTGCCACAATTAAGTCAAGAACTTTTTTACGCTGGTGTGGATCTGTGTTGGTTTGGGGCTTATCTTGAGTCCTTTGTGAAAGGGCAACAGGAGAACGCTGTCAGCCACTTTCGGTCCCCCTTGGGGAGTACAGGCGGGGTGTAAATAGCTTACATTTTAAGAACCAGCAGCAGCCTACCTCACGGGGCTGTTGTGAGGGCAGCAGAATGCTTGTCAACCACTTTGGGTCTCCATTGGGAAGTGAAGGGGAGGGGTGTAAATTGATTATTTTATAAGAAGGACCACAACTGGCCTACCTCACAGGGGTGTTGTGAGGACAGGAGAGGGCAGGAGAATGCTGTCAGCCGCTTTGGGTCTCCATTGGGAAGTGAAGGGGAGGGGTGTAAATTGATTATTTGATAAGAAGGACCACGACTGGTCTACCTCACAGGGGTGTTGTGAGGACAGGAGGGGGCAGGAGAATGCTGTCAGCCGCTTTAGCTCTCCATTGGGAAGTTAAGGGGAGAGATGTAAATTGATTAAATTATAAGAAGGACCACGACTGGCCTACCTCACAGGGGTGTTGTGAGGAAGGAAGGGATGGGGAAGAATAGAATAAACAGTAGTTCGGAATTATAATTTAAAAAACCACCTGGGGGGAGACCAGCAGCCCAGCCGGCCCTCTCCCTTGCCGTCCGCCGCTCCTCCTCCTTCCGGTGAAATGAAAACCACAAGTCCAGAAGCGCCAATCAGCGTCCACTCCCCACCCAGTCGCCAATCAGAGCGAAGGGCGGGGCGCCCAATCGGTACTGCGCACGCGCAGACAGGAGCCGCTCCGTACCTGAGCCCCTCTAGGAAATACGGGCTCCGGAAGCGTGCGCATGCGCGATGCCCGTTCAGGTCCCTTTTTGCCTCGCTCACCTGCGAGATGGGTCACTGTTCTCTCATTGGCTGAGATTGTTTGGCGACGCCCCTTCTCGGTTTGGCAGAGAACGTTTGCACTGCGCAGGCGCTTCGGTAGTGGCGCTGGTAAGTGGGAACGGGGGCAGCTGCGCGCTCGACGCGCGGTATCAATGATCAATGCCTTCCAGTGGGGAGGCAGAGCAGCTCCCGTCAGGCACTTCTGCTTTTGAACAACAGCCCTGCGAGGTAGGCTAAGAATAGCTTTTGAACAAATAAATACAATAAACATATTTTCCCCTAGAAGAGAGAGTGTCCAACTGTGGTCCTCTAGAGCAGTTTAATCTGAATGCTGAGGTTTTAGTTCTTCCTAACGGGTGAATCACGGCCCTCAGATTTAACGGTGCTGCCAGCCAAAGGGGATGATGGGAACTGTAGTCCAGAACATCTGGAGGGCCGCGAGTTTGACACCTTTCTCTAGAGGTTCACGGACTAAGATTCCCATCAGCCTCTGTGCACAGAGCACAGCTCTTGTTCCCAGAGGCGGTCATTCCAGTTTGGGACCGGTGGTCTCAGGATCAGCGTAGTCTACCGGGTCTCAAAGCCTCTTGCCATCCATTCTGCATTTTCCTTGCTCCCTTTTTGGGGCTCCCATCAGGTATTTCCAAGGAGCCCGTGCAAGTCAATTGGTCCCCCTTATTTCAAGCGGGCCTCCCAACCTGTCTGCCGGGGGCGGGGGGGGGGGGGCACCCGGTCTTTCCTCTTGGCGCATCCCTTGCCCGTGCCCAGGTGCGGCTATAAAGGCGTCTCTCCCTCGTGCTCTCTTTCCTTGCAAAGCCGTCTCACCGGGCCGTGCGGGGGGGGGGGGCGGGCGGAGGAACCTTACACCCCCCCCCCACCCCACCCGCGCGCGGCTGCTCTGTGGCCAGCTGCCCTCTCTCCCAGTCCTGCAATCCCGGGGCGCGCCAGGCGTGTCTCTGCGCACAGCAGGGGGCGGCGCGCCCGGGTCGTCGGGGCCAAACCCCCCGTCGGCCTGCCGGTCCCGGGAGGGGCAGGAGGGCCCTGCCGGCCTCGCGAGGGCCAGAAGAGGCTCTCCAGGCGCGATGGAGAGGCCGTCGGGGGCGGAGGTGCGCGCGGCTGCTGCGCAGGAGCCCGGCGGCGTGGGGCGCTACCGCGTGTGGCTGCCGGTGTGGGGCTTCGTGGCGGCGGAGCTGTGCGTGACGCGGGAGGGCCGGCGGCTGACGGTGCGGGGCCGGCGGCGGCGCAGCACGCGGGAGCCCGACGGCCGCCTGGCGCACCACTACCGGGAGCTCCGCCGCGACCTGCTGCTGCCCCCCGACGCCGACCTGGCCGCCCTCGCCTGCACCCTCCGCGGCCACCGGCTCTGCCTCGACGCGCCCCTCCTCGCCGCCCCCAACGCGCCCTGAGGCTGCCGCTGCCCGGGCGCCCCGTCCAGGACTGCTGCGCTTGGCAAGCAAGCAACGCTGCCGAGAGGAACCGGGGTGTGTGTGGGGGGGGGAGCCTTGGCTCGGTCTCCCTCTCTGCTCGAGGCCCCCCCTCCAGCAACCTCCCGCTCGCCAGCTTGCCCCCCGTCCCGTCGAAGAAGGCCCAGCTCAGCAAGCAGCGTCAACTTCGCCTGTTGCACGTGGGGAACCAAGTCCACGTGGGAATTCAGCAGGACCTGCAGACACGGGTCGTCTCTCCGCTACCAGCCTGACGGACTTCGACAGAGATGGGGTGCAGGACCACATTAGACGGGGGGGGGGGTAAGGGGGCAGCTGGACCCCATGCAACATGGTTTTGGCAGAAGGCTGTTGGCTGGACACGGCTGGGTTGGGAAAGGACTAGGAGCAGCAGTGGCGTAGGAGGTTAAGAGCTCGTGTATCTAATCTGGAGGAACCGGGTTTGATTCCCCGCTCTGCCGCCTGAGCTGTGGAGGCTTATCTGGGGAATTCAGATTAGCCTGGGCACTCCCACACACTCCCAGCTGGGTGACCTTGGGCTAGTCACAGCTTCTGGGAGCTCTCTCAGCCCCACCCACCTCACAGGGTGTTTGTTGTGAGGGGGGAAGGGCAAGGAGATTGTCAGCCCCTTTGAGTCTCCTGCAGGAGAGAAAGGGGGGATATAAATCCAAACTCCTCCTCCTCCTCCTCCTCTTCCTCTTCCGCTGCTGCTTCTTCTTCCTCTTCCGCTGCTGTTGCTTCTTTTCCTTCTTCTTCCGCTGCTGCTGCTGCTTCTTCTTCTTCTTCTACTACTACTACTATTTGGGAGGGGGAGAGGAGTCTGGAGAGGGTGGGTTTTGGGGAGGGAAGGGACCCCACCATGGCCAAAATCACCCCCACAAAGCAGCTGTTTTCCCAGGAAATGGACCTCAGTTGTCACAACAGTTTAAATTGTGAGAGGTCTCCGGGGCCCACCTGGAGGTTGGCAGCCCCCGTTACACCAAACAAGCTGTTGCTGGGGAGGCATCAGTGCCGTCAATTCGAAGTGGGATACTTTGCGAACTGCCACTGAACATGGAGTTTCCACCTAGCCATTGCAAGAACTGTGGTGTTGTGGGTCCCTACAACCCGGAAAACCCACTAGTGATTCTGGCCATGAAAGCCTTCGACAACACGTTGCAAGAACTTCAGGAGGCCGCTCTGCTGATGACACAAGACGGTCGAAACAGCGCCGAACTCTTCGTTAATGAACTTCTTCAAAATTTGGACGTGGCGGCCGTGGACTCTGCCCACCCAAAGCAACAGGAGCCGGACAGATTTCTCCCCGCTAATTTAGATGATGCTCCCATCCAGCCACTCATTTTGTTGTCCTTTAAGCTCTCACTCTGACCGGATAGTTTAAAAAAAAATCAAAGCATCTTGTGTGTATAGAAGTGAAACATAGCAAGCAGTGCGCTCTAGTGCTGTATAATCAACTCTAATGCATTTTGACCTGTCAACCCGGACGGGTGCAGCATGTCAGTTATTAGAATAGAATAGAATAGAATAGAATAGAATAGAATCTTTATTGGCCAAGTGTGATTGGACACACAAGGAATTTGTCTCCGGTGCATATGCTCTCAGTGTACATAAAAGAAAATACATTTGTCAAGAATAATATTATGACTGAAATTACAACCGTCTCAAAATTTTGTTTTAAAAAAATGCTGTTTGAATTAAAATTGTCCCCAAACTGTGTGGGCAAATGGATTGATTATTAAACCGCCGTCGGGGAATTTTCTTGACTGTTTTTATTATTATTATTATTATTTTATTATTATTTATTAAATTTAGTATACCGTCCTATCCCTGAAGGGCTCATTTTAACTATCAATCATGCATGTTATTGAGCCCCGAAGGGCTCATTTTAACTATTAATCATGCATGTTGTTGCTTTATGATTGTTGCAACAGATCTGTTAGCCGCCCTGAGCTCAGTTTAGAGCAGAGAGATCAGGGTGTTACATAAAACAAATAAAAAAGCTAAATCAAGCAAGAGGAGCAGCAGTTTAATAGATCCCAGAAGTGGGGTAGACACACCCACTGCAGGGTGGGCAATAAACCAGATTTCAGCCCCAAATAGCATGCTCTTGCCAGACCCAGAGTCTGCTGCAGGCGAGAAAGAAGGAAAACACCCAGAAATGGGTTGAAGGCCAAGAGCTAAGCAAGGGAACCGGCTGGGCAAGGGGACCAGGCAATTGTTTCAGAGTTAAGGAGCAGCAGTGGCGTAGGAGGTTAAGAGCTCGTGTATCTAATCTGGAGGAACTGGGTTTGATTCTCCGCTCTGCTGCCTGAGCTGTGGAGGCTTCTCTGGGGAATTCAGATTAGCCTGTGCACTCCCACACACGCCAGCTGGGTGACCTTGAGCTAGTCACAGCTTCTCGGAGCTCTCTCAGCCCCACCTCCCTCACAGGGTGTTTGTTGTGAGGGGGGAAGGGCAAGGAGATTGTCAGCCCCTTTGAGTCTCCTGCAGGAGAGAAAAGGGGGATATAAATCCAAACTCTTCTTCTTCTTCTTCTTAACTGGGTGCTGAGAAGAACAGATTTCTGGGTTCCTTTAGTTTCAGGCGAGTAGCTGTGTTGGTCTGAGGAAGCAGAGAACAGATTCTCCAGTGGCACTTTTAAGACCAATAAAGTTTGATCCTTGTGCACGCAGACGAAAGCTTACACAAAGAATAAAACTTTATTGGTCTTAAAGGTGCCTCTGGACAATCGTCAGGCCAGCCTACTTCACAAGGGTGTTGTAAGGATTAAAGGCAAGCGAGGAGAAAATGCTATAAGCCCTTCTGCGTCTCCATTGTGAGAAAGGTGGGGCATAAGCATAAGCATTTATTGTCATTGTGCACGCACAACGCACAGCAGCATTCCTCGATGCACACAATTCCAGACTCATACCCCATCCTCACTTTCCCCTTCCTCCACCCATCCCTACACAGCCCCAAACACATCAACACGAAGCCACGGAGTTCAGCATCGCCCCAGCTCTAGAGTAGAAGCTGTCTCTAAGCCTCTTTGTCCTAGTTTTGATAGACCTGTATCGTCTGCCGGATGGTCACAGTTCAAAAAGAGAGTGTGCTGGATGAGATGGGTCTCTTAGAACATTTTGGGCTTTCTTGAGGCTTCGGGAATTACAGAGTTCTTCCAAGGAGGGGAGAGGGCAGCCGATAATCCTCTGAGCAGTAGTGATCACCCTTTGGAGTGCCTTCCTATCTGCCACTGTGCAACTGGAGAACCATACACAGATGCAGTAGGTTAAGACACTCTCTATAGCACAGCGGTAAAAGGACACCAGGAGTTTTCCATTCAGTTGTTGTTTCCTTAAATGTTGTTGTTTCCTTATAATTGAAGTAAATGCATTTTTTTTCCTTTTTCTGAAAAGCCTCTTGCCAAGTTATGCTCGCTTGAATATAGCAATCTTCTGCGTGTGCGTTTTCAGAATCCAGTTTTGAGGATTTTCTCCTATCCTCCATTTCCCTCCCCTTCGTCATGGGGAGGGGGAGGGAAATTAGGCTAACGGGTCCCCCCCTTGCAAGTCAGGATGCTGAGGTCAGAGCACCAGGTTAGGATCTGAGTTTGAATCCCTGCTCTAGACCATTAGGTCTAGATTAGAATGACTGGTCCAGAATTACCTAGTGAACTTCATGGTCGAGTGAAGATTCGAACCTGGATCTCTCAACTTCCTGGCAGATATTCCAATCTTTAAGCCCCATATGGCAGTGATGGCGAACCTTTTTGAGACCGAGTGCCCAAATGGCAACCCAAAACCCACTTATTTATCGCAAAGTGCCGACACGGCAATTTAACCTGAATACTGAGGTTTTAGTTTAGAAAAAATGGTTGGCTCCGAGGCATGTGTTACTCGGGAGTAAGCTTGGTGGTAGTCAGTGGCTCTGCTTTGAAGGAACCATGCAACTCTTTCAACTGGTGAATCACGACCCTAGGAGGGTTTACTCAGAAGCAAGCCCCATAGCCTGCAACCGAGCTTACTCCCAGATAAAGAATCGCGCTTTAGCTCTTTGCATGACAATCAGTGGGGTTTAACAGCGTTTATCAGGGTTACCTACACTGCTTCCCCAAAACTAGGTTTAATTCTAATAATCGAGCCCAACAGCCCAGGCCAGCCTAGATGTGGGAGGGGGGTTTATTTTGTTTGCACGTGCCCACAGAGAGAGCTCTGAGTGCCACCTCTAGCACCTGTGCCATAGGTTCGCCACCACTGCCATATGGTATGTGGAAATAGGGGCACAGTAGTTCTTCTGAATCCCAACCCTTTGTTTTAAACAATGTTAGGCAAAGTGTGTGCAAGTGTCGCCAACTCACAAGTAGAGCATCTTTTGAAACTACAGCCACATTGATTTGTCTTCAGCCCATGATCCAAAGCTACACTGCCTCTGAATGTGGAGGTTCCATTCCCCTAGTATGGCTAGCAGCCCTGGATAGACCTGTAGAGGAGGAGGATGATTTTGGATTTATACCCACCTTTCTCTCCTATAAAGAGACTCAAGGTGGCTTACAAGCTCCTTTCCCTTCCTTTACCCACGACAGACACCTTGTGAGGCAGGTGGGGCTGAGAGAGTTCTGAGAGAACTGTGACTAGCCCAAGGTCACCCAGAAGGAATGTAGGAGTGGGGAAACACATCTGGTTCACCAGATAAGCCTCTGCCTCTCAAGTAAAGGAGTGGGGAATCAAACCCGGTTCTCCAGATTAGAATCCCACCTGCTCTCACCCACTACACCACGCTGTCCTCCACAGAGGGTCAGCTGCTGTGTTAGAAACCTGTTATACCACCTCTTCCCACCCGTTTCCAAAGCTGGCTGGTTCGCTGTTGGTTTTATTCACTGGTTTCCAGTCCTCCTGTAGCCGACTGCTCACCTGACGACAGTTTTGCCCAATTCATACTGTAAGATATAGGACGATACAGATCTGCATTCGCCTTCTAAAAATAGGATTTTATTTTTTGTTCCCCAAAATATTATAATTACACCACTTCACTTTAAAAACATTGAGTCTCTGTTAACAGCTTGATTTCCTTTCATCTAACATCATGAGCAGCGAGTAAGAGGATTAAGGACCGTCAGGGGCGTTTTGTTTTCCTCTGGTGTGCGCTGAGACACACATAAATATAGCAAGCGAAACTAACATTCGACACTCCTGATGTTTCATATTGCATTCCTGAAAGCTCTGCAGACCGCCTGACATTTGAGGAGATACCATCGGTGCAGGTGGTACACGCTTCTTCACTCTATGGCTTGCGGAGACGAACTTCTCCGGTTTCCATCACCTAAAAGACGATTGTACGTCCTGCGTGGCACTCCAAATACAACCGTACGCTAATATAACTTTTCCTACTAAAGATGTAATCTTGTCAGTCGCCAGATTCTTTCACGGCATTTAGGGTTTCCCCCCCCCCCATTAGCCAGCCATTTGTCCCATCTGGAGTGAAGGGAAGGAACTGGTCAGCCACTGTGTTTAGGACAGAGTGCTGGATTAAGGGGACCGCCGGTTCAATCCTTCAGGGCTCTTCTGGGGTTCCCGTTCTGCCTTCTCTCTCCTCTGTACAAGGCACAGAAGCTCACGTGAGAGAATGAGGGTGCCGAAAAGGAAGATGGGGTGTAAAATCTCTCTCCCTCCACTGCCCACTTTACCAGAATCCAAGATCCAGCTTATTATTACAAATCATTGACTCTATGAAAACCCTGACAGAGCTTGATAAAGTAAATATGCTCTTAAACTGTAATGATCTTGACTGTTGTCTCGCAGTGGCAACGTTTCTGGCTGAGGTTTGCGAACGGAACTTATGATCCAGTGTGAAGTTTTATCTTGTAATTTTAACTGTATCTATATTGTATGTTCTGTATGCCAATAAAGGCTTATTGAAATTGAAAAAATCTCTCTCTCTCTCTCTCTCTCTCTCTTTTCCTCTCTTCTTTGTGGCCAGCTGTTTCAAGGTGGGAACTATTTGCCAGCCACAAGCTTTACAGGGAAACTGAGGCTGCCCATTGTCGTGGAACATGGAGGAAGGGCCACATCGGGGGACAGCCCCCCAAAGAGCCAGAGGTGGCATGTCAGAGAGCTGCACATGGCTGCCAAACCACTGAGGGAGTATCACTGCTCTAGAGTCTACAAGGCAAAGTGTCCAGGAAACTGAGATCCGGACTTGTCCTTGGCAAGCTATTGGGTTGTGGGCAACCCTCCAGGCTGCGGGGTCTATGGAGGCATCCCACGGCAACTGGCTACCCAGGCCAAACCCTAGTAACCACCACAACACGCTTCACATTTTAAAGAAAAGACATTCGGTTCTTCCATCTCACAGGTGTGGTAAACTTCGGCGGCCCTCCAGGCGTTCGCGGATCAGCAGTTCCCATCATCCCTGCCAGCATCATGCTGGCAGGGGATGATGGGAACTGTAGTCCATAACATCTGGAGGGCCGCGAGTTTGACACCTGTGGACTAAAAGAAGAGAAGGTGCGAAAACTGTGCGGCCGCGCAAGGCGTAGGTCCACTTGGCATTTGGAACGGAGCCACTGCTTGCTTCTGGTCCCAGCAGGAAGGATGGCCGGGCGGTTCACTGGCTATTTTGCTGAAGTTCAGCGAGGAGTGCGTGGAGCTTCTGCGTCACGGCTACCTGAGGGCGGACGAAGGCAACAGGTGAGCAGCAGAAGAGGGCACCCTGGGAGGACCACAGCTCAGTAGACTACAATTCCCATCAGCCCCTGCCAGCATGTTATGGCGCACTGCGAATATGAATTTCACCGCCACTGACCATGGTGGCAGGGGCTGATGGGAAATGTAGTCCATAACATCTGGAGTGCCAAAGGTTCGCCACCACGGGTATAGGGCAGTGATGGTGAACCTTTTCGAGACCGAGTGCCCAAATTGCAACCCAAAACCCACTTATTTATCGCAAAGCGCCAACCCGGCAATTTAACCTGAATACTGAGGTTTTAGTTTAGAAAAAATGCGTGTTACTCGGGAGCAAGCTTGGCGAAGCAACCGTGCGAGGCTTCGAATGGGTGAATCATGACCCTATGAGGGTTTACTCAGAAGCAAGGCCAGCCTAGATGTGGGGAGGCGATTTTCTGCCCTCATTACATGACGAACTCTGTGCACGCCAAGCCCACAGAGAGGGCTCTGAGTACACCTCTGGCACGTACAGAATATAGGTTCAGCCACCACTGCCCTATATCAGTGATGGCGAACCTTTTCGGTGACCGAAAGTGCCCAAACTGCAACCCAAAACCCACTCCATTTATATCGCAAAGCCACCAACACGAAAATTTAACCCAATACTGAGGTTTTAGTTTAGAAAAAATGCGTTACTTGGGAGTAAGTTACGGCTAAATCGCGTAACGCTTCGAACGGGTGAATCATGACCCTAGGGAGGGTTTACTCCAGAAGCAAGGACAGTTCTTAGATGTGTGGGGAGGCGCATTTCACTCCCCACATGACAAACTCTGTGCGTGCGTGCCCACAGAGAGGGCTCTGAGTGCCACCCCTGGTACGCGTGCCATAGGTTCGCCACCACTGCCCTATATCAGTGATGGCGAACCTTTTCGAGACCGAGTGCCCAAACTGCAACCCAAAACCCACTGATTTATCGCAAAGTGCCAACGCGGCAATTCTAAGTAACCTAATACCGAGGTTTTCAGTTTTTTTAGGAAAAACGTTCGCAGGCACGCTGCTACTCAGGAGTAAGCTTAGTGAAGCAACCGTGCAATGCTTCAAATGTGTGAATCACTATCCTAGGAGGGTTTACTCAGAAGCAAGCCCCTTTGCCATCAACCGAGCTTACTCCCAGGTAAAGGATCGTGCCCAGGCCAGCATATTTGTGTGTGTGTGTGTGCGTGTGTGGGATTTTCCACCCCCTCCCACATGATGCAGAATCCCCCAGCGTGAGTGTCCACAGAGAGGGCTCTGAGTGCCACCTCTGGCACCCGTGCCATAGGTTCGCCACCACTGGTATAGGGACACACACGGCAGGTCACAGCTGGGTCAGCAACAGAAGGGGGAAAGAAGACGGAGCCCTTGCAGGCAGCTGAGTCCTGAGGCAGGGGGCCTATTGGGGATCGTCCACCCGCCTGGAGGAGAATCCGTGTGAACGTCCTACCTGGTAGGCCTCTGGGTCTTGCAGTTTCTTGTGGGCAGGGCTGAGCTTGTCCAAGGAGGCCTGGGCGTGCTTCTTGATCTCCTCGAGGCTGGGCAGTGCCTGACAAACCTTGGCAGGGGAAGGAGGGAAAGGAAACACTGTCATGACTACTGAGCCCCGAGAGAGTGTTCTAGAGACCAAGGCGTCTTGCCAGATCAGTCCGGTGTCGATATCCTGCATCCAGCCAGAGGCTTCGGAGAAGCCCACAAGGTCATAAGAACTAGCCTGCTGGATCAGACCAGAGTCCATCTAGTCCAGCCCTCTGCTACTCGCAGTGGCCCACCAGGTGCCTTTGGGAGCTCACGTGCAGGATGTGAAAGCAATGGCCTTCTGGTGCTGCTGCTGCTCCTGAGCACCTGGTCTGCTAAGGCCTTTGCAATCTCAGATCAAGGAGGATCAAGATTGGTAGCCAGAGATCGACTTCTCCTCCATCAATCTGCCCAAGCCCTTTTTAAAGATAAGAACATCTGGTGATAAACCGCCCTCCCTATGAGCTCGGGTGGTATCTAATCTTGGAGGAACCGGGTTTGATTCCCAGCTCTGCCGCCTGAGCTGTGGAGGCTTCTCTGGGGAATTCAGATTAGCCTGGGCACTCCCACACACGCCAGCTGGGTGACCTTGGGCTAGTCACAGCTTCGTGCTCTTCAGCTCCCACCTACCTCACAGGGTGTTTGTTGTGAGGGGGGAAGGGCGAGGAGATTGTAAGCCCCTTTGAGTCTCCTGCAGGAGAGAAAGGGGGGATATAAATCCAGACTCTTCTTCTTCTTCTTTTAAATGATGGTTATGATTTTAATATATTGAATTTAATGTATTTTATCGTACACCGCCCAGAGCCCTTTGGGGGTAGGCGGTATATTAAATTCAACAAATAAATGAAATAAACCTTCCCTCACCCTAGGTCCCTTTCCAGGGTCTGATATTCAGATCAACGTCTCTGAAAATGGAGGTTCCATTGTCTGTTGAATAATTTCATACCTCCAGATGTTATGGACTACAGTTCCCATCATCCCCTGCCAGCACAATGGGAACTGTAGTCCATAACATCTGAGGGGCCGAGGTTGACACTCTATGCATCTAAGTTGTTTGGGCAGTTTCTCCAGATAGCTCATGGAGGTTCACAATTCCCATCAGCCCTGTCATTGGGCCATGCTGGCAGGGGCTGATGGGAATTGTAGTCCGTGAACATCTGGAGGGCCGTAGTTTGAAGGCCCCTGCACTAAGCCATCATGGTGAATATCATGGCTATCCTCCAGATGTGCGGCATCTGGGGGCAAAATATCTTGCTGCTCGCAGATATGACCTGCATGCTGCTGTACCTTAATGGCTTCGTGGCAGAGTACAGGAAGTCTGAGGTTCATTCCCCAATATGTCCAGCTAAAAGGGTCAGTTAAGAAGTGATAGGAGAGACCTCTGGCTGAGACCCCTGGAGAGCTACTGCCAGCCTGTATTGACAGATGGTCTCATTCGTTATTCGGCAGTTGCGTGCGGCCTACGGGCCATAACAGGCCCCCAACCAAGCCTTTCCCAAGTGTCTGTCGTTCTAGCTTCTGCCTCTTTTCTCCTCTGATTATTGGCAATGCCTTTCTTCTATTACCCAGCAGGAAATGTGTGTTCCTCCAACACGGCCTGTGCTGTTGTGATCTATCAGTAGCTAGTTGCCTCCCTGAAACATATACATCCCTCCTTCTTCACACAAACAGCCAATGTGGAGAATAAAACCAGAATGCAGAGAGAGGTTCATGTCGCTGAAGGCACCTCCATACAAACCATTCCCTGCACACAGAAAACTAGTACATAAACGAGAAGGCATCTGTCCTTCCTGACATGCTAGCTTTTTGGGGTCAGGGATGATGTTTTGTGAGGGGGTATTTCTTCACACAAGCCCAGCTGTGGACTGAAGTGCAAACCAAGTGGCCAGATGTGGCCCCTCTACCCACACTCCTAAATCTTAAGACAATTTATTGCTGAAGGCAGTAAGGACCAAGATATAAAATTATGCACGGGGTAGAAAATGTTGACAGAGAGACATTTTTCTCTCTTTCTCACCATACTAGAACCAGGGGGCATCCATTGAAAATGCTGGGGGGAAGAATTAGGACTAATCAAAGGAAACACTTCTTCACGCAACGTGTGATTGGTGTTTGGAATATGCTGCCACAGGAAGTGGTGATGGCCACTTACCTGGATAGCTTTAAAAGGGGCTTGGACAGATTTATGGAGGAGAAGTCGATTTATATGGCTACCCATCTTGATCCTCCTTGATCTGAGATTGCAAATGCCTCAGCAGACCAGGTGCTCAGGAGGAGCAGCAGCAGCAGCAGAAGGCCATTGCTTTCACCTCCTGCAGGTGAGCTCCCAAAGGCACCTGGTGGGCCACTGCAAGTAGCAGAGTGCTGGACTAGATGGACTCTGGTCTGATCCAGCTGGCTTGTTCTTATGTTCTTAAGGCAGTAAGGAACAAGATATTGTACTGCAAAGTAATCAGGGTTCAAGGAGAGTGGAAAAGCAATTTTCTGTCTTACCTGTCCATCTTTGAAGTACAGACGGTGTAGGATTTCCACGGCAGCAGGAGTCACCTTTCCAGGTTTCCTGGTTCTTCCTAGCAGCCAGAACTCAACTTCCTCCCCGGCCCTTAGAGGAGGCTCTTCTTCCAGAGCCATCAGGTCCATAAATGGGAATCCTGTTGGTAGGAAAACAATCATGAGCCCTGGCTAAGAAAGCAGAAGGCAAACAGAAAAGGCCCGCTGCATGCTGAGGGCTCTCTGCACAGGCACGAGAAGAAGAAGAAGAGTTTGGATTTATATCCCCCCTTTCTCTCCTGCAGGAGACTCAAAGGGGCTGACAATCTCCTGTTCTTCCCTCACAACAAAACACCCTGTGAGGTGGGTGGGCGAGAGCTTCCCTGAGAAGCAGATCAGCCCTGCTAAGGTCACCCAGCTGGCGTGTAGAGTGCACAGGCTAATCTGAATTCCCCAGATAAGCCTCCACAGCTCAGGCGGCAGAGCTGGGAATCAAACCCGGTTCCTCCAGACTAAACATCCCCAGCTCCTTAAGTCTCTCTTCGTAGGGCATGCATTCCAGACTTTTTGCCATTTTGGTTGCCCTCCTCTGGACCCGTTCCAGCTTGTCAATATCCTTCTATGTTTATGGAATTCACTGCCACAAAATATGACCGTTTGCAACTGCAATGTTAACATTGATATGCATGTGGCAAAATTCAAGCAGCTGTACCTAGTAACAAAAAGCAGCTAAGGAAGAGAGAGATGTTTAGCAGAGAAGTAACCATTACAGACCGGGGGGGCTCTCTGGATAGAGGCGATTCGTTTAGGGACAAGGGTACCCTTTGTCCCCTCGGCACCACTCTTCTGGTCACATGGGGCAAAATCGCCCCCATCGCGGGATCAGGAAGTTCCAGTCTGTTCGCTTCACGCAGCTCACCATGTCCGAGGTACTAAAACGGCTGGCAGCAGGACTTCTTGTTGCCTGCAAGTGCCTCTAATCCACCCTGACTCTCCTTCCCCTGCCAGTTGGCTCCCCAGCCGGGCAGCCGGCAGTCTTGATCTTTCCAGGTAGCTAGAGATTGCAGTCCCTAACTCGAAACTTTTTTATTTATAAAGCACCAGGCCAGGGTGGGGATTGGGAGCAGGAAGTTTACCTCCTTCCTGCTCTCTCAAGCCCCACCCCCCTGGCCTCAGTCCTTATTAAAAAAGGTCTCCGAGGCCGGGCCTGCAGTCTCTTCTGACCTGCCCGGAGGGGACTGGCCAGCTGCAAGCTGCTACCGGCTGGGAGCCCAGGACGGCAGGGGGGAGTCTGGGAGGTGAGCACCCCAGGACTCCCGCCCATGTCCATGGTGACATGGTGGGTCAAGGGCAGGGGGGTGGAGCCCGGGGCATCAGGGGTGGAGCTAGGGCAGAGCCTGGGGCATCCTGAGACAACTTGTCTCCTCGGCCGCTACTCCCCTGGCACGCCTTCTGTTTCTGGAGGCATGTTCACAGGAGCAAATACACATCTGGGACGGTATAATAGGGAAGGCAGTTGTGGGGCCCTCAGGAGCTGCAAAAGTGAGGGAAAGCTGAAACGGCCCATCCCCCGCAAAGTTCCTTGCCTCCAACTCTCCTCCCAACAAACTTCTTTTCCCCTCTGATTCTGCCACTACATGGAGTTAAGCCAACATTTTCGCAGGAGGATGCTAAGAAAAAGAGATCAGGATTGCAAATGACAGCAGTGCAATCACAATCAAAGCCGAACTGTGGCTTGAGGTTCTGATATTCTAATGTGCTTTTACTTTACTAACTCTACTAACCGGCTCTTGAGAAGAGCAACGGTTGTGGGGCCTCCGATTCTAGGGCCTTTCCCGCACTTTAGCCTACCGTAAGCCTGCTGCCGCTACTTGAGTTGCTGCTGTCGCTGCTCTTAGTTGCCAGCTGGCATCCCAGGCCTTCAACGGTGCTTTAACATGATCTACTCCCGCGCACAGAGCGCTGGGTCGTCGGGGACGCTTGGCGCGAGTTTGGGATGCCGTGGCGCTGAGAGCAGCGCCAGCGGTAATAGGGGATGGAAGGGAGTGGGGAAAGGCCCCTAGACTACTCTGGTTTCTGATATAGGCAGTGGTGGCGTAACTCATATGGCACGCGGTGCCAGATGGTGGCACTTCAGAGCTCTCTGTGGGCACGCGACGCACAGAGTTCCGCCAAGTGGGGAGGCAGAAAATCGCCTCCTGGCCAATAACATCTAGGCTGTCCTTTGCTTCCTGAGTAAAACCCTCCTAGGGTCATCGGATTCACTCCCCGCTCAAGCGCTGTAGTATCTAAGTTGCTTCACCAAGCTTACTCCCAAGTAACACTAACATTTTTTTTTTCTAAACTAAAACCTCAGTTATCTCAGGTTAAAACTGCCGCCGGTGTTGGCACTTTAAGCGATAAAATAAGTGGGTTTTGGGTTGCAATTTGGGCACTCGGTCTCAAAAGGTTCGCCATCACTGATAGAGCTGTGGAAGAATTTATAGAGATTTCCAGATAGCTATGGTTGTTAATTTCCTTATCAGCCCTCGGGACAGCAATTGGCCACTGGTCATGCTGGCAGGGGCTGATGGGAAATTGTAGTCCGGCGAACATCTGGAGCTGCCAAGTATGGTGGTCGCCACCACGGGTTTTAGGGGTGAGAAAGAGGGAGGGGAGAGAGAGGAGGCCGGGGTGTGTGTGTGATAAAAGTTGCTCGAGCAGAACCCGGGTTTCTTCTAACCAGGCCTGCTCGTGGTTCGGGTCAAGGTTTCAAAGGCTTCTGGATCCCTTGAAATCCAGAGTCCGGGCTATTTGTTCATACAGATCCAGAAGGCTTGACACACAAGCTAAATCGGAACCTCCACGCTTCCATGGCAGTGATTCTCCTCAACCATGTTCCTAGTGCTAGAGACAAAGCACAAGTGCGAAAAGCCCTCAGGCTTGAGATGCTGGGAGTGAAGCTTGATCCCAGCTCCGCTGCTCTTGCCCCTGAGCTGTGTTGCTTAGTAAACTTTTTGGCCTCTCTTAGTAGCACACCTGTGTTCCCTGAGAGCCTGCAATGTTTCACGCTTGAAGGGACAGGCAAGCTCCAGTGAACTTTAACCTAAACAGCAGGAAAAATGGCCTACCATCAAGCTCAGTGGGTCGTAAGCAGGGTTTGGAAAAAAAGCCTTTGGCGCTGCATCCTTGGAAACTCCGCCAGATTTGTGGCAGGAATCCGTCTTTACCCCAAACGCCTCCGGAATCGGGTCTCTCGCGCCAAAGCAGGAGGGGCTGTTCACCTCATTGCAGATCCCTTGGTCTCAATCAGATGCGGTTAAGCCTCCACCGAAATGGGCTCAGAGTTTTACAGCTCTGGCCCCTGGCCCATGCGGGAATCGCTCTGCCTCCAGCTGTCAGGGGCTCCCCAAGCGGGATCTTAGTGAGTTTCGCAGAGGGCTCCGTGGCGTCACGCCTAATGCCCCTTTATAACATCAAGTGGGATCTCTGCCGTCCTCTCCCCTTGTAGGGGACTCTGATAGTAGGTGCCATCTATCATGTTGATTTTAGTATGCTGCGTTTTAATGGGGCTGGTTTTGCCTTATATAGCCAGATTGTGACAATTAATTTAATGGATTTTAGCTTTAGTCTTCATGTGCCTCTATTTATGTTTGTGTGTTGTTCATTGCCCTGAGTTCTCCGGGAGGGCGGTATATAAATATAACCAATAAATAAGTAAATAAGTAAATAAGTAAGTAGATAGATAGATAGATAGATAGATAGATAGATAGATAGATAGATAGATAGATAGATAGATAGATAGATAGATAGATAGATAGATAGATAGATAGATAGATAGATAGATAGATAGATAGATAGATAGATAGAATGTCCCCCTGGCCTCTCTGCCTTGTTGCTGGACCTCCACAGGAACTGACTGTCCAGTTGTCTGTCTGTCAGACTCTCTCCAAGCAGAGAAAGGCGTTGTTGAGCTACCCGGCTTGAACCTGTGTCTTTCTGTGCTGAACAGGGACTCTGCCCCCCGCTCCTTCCCTCGTGAATAAATAGCTACGAACACACAATGCTCACTCAGCAGCATCCCACAGCCTGTAAACAACTTTGCTCCCGGAATAGTGGTCTTCTCTTCATCTTCAGTCACCTTCAGTCGTGGGCAGCCGCTGACTGTCACCAGCTAGAAGGACGGAATTAGACAAACCCGCTTTTGTCCGGGTACCTGATGGGGAGTATGATTGGCTGTGGCAGTGGCATCTGCCAGGAGGGCCATGGGGGGCCGTTGATCACGTGGGGCTGCCCCGTGGATCTGCAGCAATTGATCACGGGCTGCCCCGTGGGTTCGCAGCAATTGATCACGCGGTGGGGCCTGCGGGATCTGCAGCAATTGATCACGTGGGGCTCTCCGGGTGGACCTGCAGCAATTGATCACGCAGGGGGCGCTCGGTGGATCTTGCAGCAATTGATCACGTAAGGCCCGTGGATCTTGCAGCAATTGATCACGTGTGGGGCCTCGTGGGATCTGCAGCAATTGACGCAGGGGCCGGTGGATCTGCAGCAACTGGATCACGTGTGGGCTCGGGTGGTCTGTAGTAGGTTCCCAGCCCAGATGCCCCTGAAGGAACATCTGGGCTGGGGTCTGCCGGCGCTCTCATCCCGGCCCCACCAGGCTCAGCCCCACCAGGCTGCTCCAGAATTGCAGCCTCCCTGCTGGCTAAGGTAAGCAGGTACGTTGCCCCGGTGTCATTCCCCGTACGCCTCTCTGGAAGTCAGAGTCTGCTAACACGTGATGATTTGGAAGACAGAACTTATTCTTAAAACATGTGGCTTTTCAAAAGCGAAGTTTCTTGGTTCTGCAGGACGCGGAGGGAGACTGCAGGAAGCTACTGCTTAAAAAATCACAGGCGAGGATTTGGCCTGCTGCATGAGAACCCAACTGCCTCTAAACACATCTACTGTCATGATCGATTGATCCTGCCACGTCTTCTGTCTCCTGCCTGGGATGTGGGAACCAGTCTCTCCTCATTCCCCCTCCCTGCTGAGCTTATGTTTTTCCACTTTGCTTCTCAGGAGCAGCAGTGGCGTAGTGGTTAAGAGCAGGTGCACTCTGATCTGGAGGAACCGGGTTTGATTCCCTGCTCTGCCGCCTGAGCTGTGGAGGCTTATCTGGGGAATTCAGATTAGCCTGTGCACTCCCACACACGCCAGCTGGGTGACCTTGGGCAAGTCACAGCTTCTCGGAGCTCTCTCAGCCCCACCCACCTCACAGGGTGTTTGTTGCGAGGGGGGAAGGGGCAAGGAGATTGTCAGCCCCTTTGAGTCTCCTGCAGGAGAGAAAGGGGGGGGGATATAAATCCAAACTCCTCCTCCTCCTCCTCCTCCTCCTCCTCTTCTTCTTATCAGCTCATTAGACACCTGATGTTGTAGCTCTGCCAGTAGTGTGGAACATAGGTTGTTTTGACCCTTGGCGGGGGAGAGGCGGTTTCTTCTTCCCTGCACTGTGGGACTGGAGGGGTGCCATCCCCCATTGGGAACTGGTAAGCGGGGGTGGGGTGACGTGACAAGGGGGGGTGACGTGGAGTATAATGGTGGCTGCAATGCTAGCTATACTTAGTCCTGGCAATAGAAGCCTAAATGCTTATTCTTGATGCTGTTTCATAATAAAGAAATCAACTGAATACAGAGCTATTGCCAACTGAATACAAAGTTATTGCCAACTGAATACAGAGTGTGGCCAACTGAATACAGAATATTGACGAAGAAGAAGAGTTTCTCTCCTGTAAGAAGATTCAAGGTGGCTTACAAGCTCCTTTTCCTTCCTCTCCCCACAACAGACACCTTGTGAGGTAGGTAGGGCCGAGAGAGTTCTGAGAGAACTGGAACTAGCCCAAGGTCACCCAACAGGAATGTAGGAGTGCGGAAACACATCCGGTTCACCAGATAAGCCTCTGCCACTCAGGTGGAGGAGTGGGGAATCAAACCCGGTTCTCCAGATTAGTATCCACCCACTCTTAACCACTGCATCACGCTGGCTCTGCAGTCCAAGGGAACGACATCTACAACGATCTGGCTTAAGGGGCTGCATATGATGTTTCAACAGATCTGATTTCTGACATGTAAACACAGAGCATCCCAGCCCATACAGCAAGGTCACCAAGACCTCTAAACAAGTTAATTGGGAAAGCATTCCTCCTGGGGTCTGTAATGTATCTGATTCCACCTGCGAATCATTGAAATAGCACCCTGTTTTGGCTTAATTGGAAGGGCAACCCTATTGGTTAAAATGCATCACACGGGTTAGAGTTGGGCTATATTCGTCTCAATATGCTATTAAGAGGGATCTGTCTATCTTTTTTTGGCTGGCTACTCTGTTACGCTGCATCTTGAATCGTCGCTTTGATTGAACTTTGCATTGTTTTGAACTTTGTTCCTGACTTCAGAAATACAGCAAAGCAGAAATTAACCTCTGTGGCTGGATATTATTGGGACTCTGCTTTATCATCTTAAGAACTGCAGTTTTCCAACTGATGTTGACAGAGAGAAATTTTTCTCTCTTTCTCACCATGCTAGAACCAGGGGGCATTCGTTGAAAATGCTGGGGGGAAGAATTAGGACTAATAAAAGGAAACACTTCTTCACGCAACGTGTGATTGATGTTTGGAATATGCTGCCACAGGAGGTGGTGATGGCCACTCACCTGGATAGCTTTAAAAAGGGCTTGGACAGATTTATGGAGGAGAAGTCGATCTATGGCTCCCAATCTTGATCCTCCTTGATCTCAGATTGCAAATGCCTTAGCAGACCAGGTGCTCAGGAGCAGCAGCAGCAGAAGGCCATTGCTTTCACCTCCTGCAGGTGAGCTCCCAAAGGCACCTGGTGGGCCACTGCGAGTAGCAGAGTGCTGGACTAGATGGACTCCGGTCTAATCCAGCTAGCTTGTTCTTATGTTCTTATGTTTTGTTCCATCTGTACCTGCAGATATCAGTGCCCATGAACTGCTATTTTTTTCCTTTTAATAAATTTCAAATTTTATTTTTTGAGATAATTTGGTTTGTGTTAAGTGTTTGGTTCAGAACAAAAGCCCACGCACCCTGAGTGAGCCCTCGGGAACTTTGACACCATCTGTTAGGGGTGTTTTGATTGTGTGTTCCTCCATGACGGGTGGTTAGACTGGATGGCCCTGGAGGTCTCTTCCAACTCTATGATTCTGTCTCATTTTAGCAGACAAACACAATGTGCATGCTCTCAGTGAGATAGATCCAACCACAACTGTGGCCTCTGGCTCACCAAAGCTCCCACTGCAACGGACTGATTTCTCCAGGTGCCACGGAACTTCGTGCTTGTTCCGAGGAACTCAAGCGATCCAGGAATGACCCCATCTCCCACCCGCAAGATCACGGGGAAAGAAAAAAACTTACCTTGTAGACGCAGCCCAAGGAAGGCTGCAGTGGGCACGTCACCAAGTGCGTCCCCACGCCGATCATGTCGATTTCATTCCCCTGGTGGGACAGAGCCAAGGACAAGATTGGTTGGCCGCTCTGTGAGTCAGTATACTGGAAAAGATGGACCACTGGTCTGATCCAGGAGCCAGAGGCGTAGCTCCAAGGGGGCGGAGCGGGGGGCGCGATGCACTGGGCGTGCACCCCTGTGTGGGCGGGGCGAGGGCGGGGCAGGGGCAGAGGACGCACCAGTACACTGGGCGCTTTCCTCCCTTGCTACGTCTCTGCCAGGACCTGTCTCCTGATGTTTTTATGAGATGGACTGAGTTCTCCTGGCTCCCCCACCATGCCTGCTTTGCCCCTCCCCGCTCTGCCCCTTGTCCCAACCAAGCAGAAGCCGTTTTCACCTCCTGTGACAACTCCTCAAGGCTCAATTCGCTCACATCGTTGCTCACCGCGATGGGGACGTGTTCAAACCAAGGGACCTGAAAACTGGACAGGAAACCAACAAAAACTTCAAGAGCAGAAGCTGCTTTATGCCCTAACGCAGTGCTGGTGAACCCATAGCACTCCAGATGTTCATGGACTACAATTCCCATCAGCCCCTGCCAGCATTTGCAATTGGCCATGCTGGCAGGGGCTGATGGGAATTGTAGCCCATGAACATCTGGAGTGCCATAGGTTTGCCACCACGGCCCTAACGTGTTGTGTGTGTTGGATTTTACAGCCTTGCTTGCATGCAGCAGCAGGGAATTCTGGGAAATCTCAGTGAACATTTAAAAAGTGACAGTTGAAAAACCGTTGATCCCTGACTCTGGCTGAGGAAAGATGTTGTGTGTTCTGTTCACCGAAAGCCTCAGACTGAAATGTTTAACATTGTACACTATGCTTGAAATTGCAACCAAATGATGAACTGTGATACTTTGTTTGTGTATATAGTCCAGTGGTGGTGAACCTATGGCACTCCATATGTTCATGGACTACAATTCCCATCAGCCCCTGTGAGCATGGCCAATTGGTATGCTGGCAGGGGCTGATGGGAATTGTAGTCCATGAACATCTGGAGTGCCATAGGTTCGCCACCACGGCCCTCACGAGTTGTGTATGTTGGATTTTACAGCCTTGCTTGCATGCAGCAGCAGGGAATTCTGGGAGATCTCAGCGAACATTTTAAAAGTGACAGTTGAAAAACCGCTGATCCCTGACTCTGGCTGAGAAAAGATGTTATGTGTTCTGTTCACCAAAAGCCTCTGACTGAAATGTTTAATATTGTAGACTGTGCTTGAAATTGTAACCAAACGATGAACTGTGAATGTACTGATGTATATAAAGTGATCCTCTGAAAGATGCCAGCCACAGATGCAGGCGAAACGTCAGGAGAAAATACTACTGGAACACGGCCATACAGCCCAGAAACCCCACAACACCCCAGTGATTCCGGCCGTGAAAGCCTTCGACAAGACATTCAGTGAATTATTTTAATGTCCCCCCCCCTCTCCCCCCATCAAAACCAGGGTGATGCCAAGAACAGAACCCTCGGACTCACTGCGTGCTGCAGGTCCGAAACAGCTGCCGTATCTCCACCGACTGTCGGGCCAAGTCTCCACTGTCCAGGCGCACGCCGATGGCTCGGTATCCCAGCTCATTCAGTGCCAGGGCTACGGCACAGAAATTTGGAATGCCGCTTCTACAGAGACCAGAAGAACCATCGGACAGCATTCACTGAGTCCCACTGGGTCAGGACAGAGATCATAAGAACATAAGAACTGGCCTGCTGAATCAGACTGGAGTCCATCTAGTCCAGCTCTCTGCTACTCGCAGTGGCCCACCAGGTGCCTTTGGGAGCTCACCTGCAGGAGGTGAAAGCAATGGCCTTCTGCTGCTGCTGCTGCTCCCGAGCACCTGGTCTGCTAAGGCATTTGCAATCTGAGATCAAGGAGGATCAAGATTGGTAGCCATAGATCGACTTCTCCTCCATAAATCTGTCCAAGCCCCTTTTAAAGCTATCCAGGTTAGTGGCCATCACCACCTCCTGTGGCAGCATATTCCAAACATAAAGGTAACAAAGATGTAGGTAACGTCTAAATAAGCATTAACATACAAACCACGTAACCCACTGGCAGCCAATTTAAGTGTGGTATTTCTTATTTGTATAATAAGGAACAATGCTCATAACATACAATAATATAATTCACTGTTGTATCATCACATGAATTATTTTTCTCTTTTTTCATTCAATAATCTAAACTAAACCTTTTCTCTTTTTTTCATTCAATAGTCCTTTCAAAGGTGTATCCACATTCATATAAATCCAAATTCATATAAATCCAAGTTCTTGCAATTGATAACAAAGTTCAGTCATAAATATTGCAGTCTTCAATTCATTGCTGGCAGGAACGCATCGCACGAAATTGCGCTCTTCGGTGCCTTCATCAGTGCCAATTTGCCATTTACTTGTACATGAGATGTTCTATAGGTAATAAACGCTTTCCAAGAAGCTGTTAGATCCTACCACACCTTCCTCTGGTAGCTGACATATTTGGCATATTCCAAACACCAATCCCACGTTGCGTGAAGAAGTGTTTCCTTTGATTAGATCATCAGAAGTTTTTTTCCCTCTGCAAATGTAACCCAGCCTGGCACCTTTCAAGAACCTGGCTAGAAAAAAGGGATGGCCTGCAGATGTGGGCGCCCTTGTCATGTTCCAAACGGCCAGAACAGCTGCTGTAAAGGAGTGAACTGTAGAGGTGGACAGCTCAGAAAGTGACCTCTGATTAAGGGGAGAATTGGAGTGGCCTTAAGGTGCTGTGTAGCTTCGGCGGGAGAACTTCCTGGCGAGGACAATTGGATCTGCCTCCCACAGGGCCTCGAAGGTATCCAGATGCCATGCCCTACGAGGCGAGGTGGGATCCGGCAGGTTCTCACAGGTTCCCGAGAGTAGGTTACTCATTATTTGTGTGTGCCGAGAGGGGGTTACTCATTGGGGATTTTGCCACGTGATTTTTGCCTTAGTGACGCCCCTCCTCTCAGCAGTAGCGCGCAGAACTGGAAGCAGTCTAGCAGGAGGTGCACCAGCGTGCGTGGCAGCCTGCGCCTGCGTGCTTTTGTTTCCCACCCAAGGACCGGCACAGCGGCTGCGTCCTTGCCACAGCCCTGCCCAGGAATGCCCCGCCCCCGGAATGCCCGCCCCCGTCGTGCCCCGCCCATCCCCACTGGCATTACACCACAGTTTGAATCCCACCACCATAGGAACCTGTTACTAAAATTGTTGGATCCCACCACTGCCTACGAGGAGAGAGGGAGCTGCATGAAGAGTTTGGTGAAGAGAAGGTTGTGACATGATAGCCCTGTTTAGATATTTGAAGGGATGTCATGTTGGTGAGGGAGCAACCTTGTCTTCTGCTGCTCCAGAGACTAGGACCAGGAGTCATGGGTTCAAGGGGAAGGAAAAGAGATTCCACCTAAACATTAGGAAAAATCTCCTGACAGTCAGGGCTGTTCAACAGTGGAATGCACTACCTCGGAGTGTGGTGGAGTCTCCTTCTTTGGAGGTTTTTAAAGAGAGGCTGGATGGCCACCTGACAGGAGTGCTTTGATTGTGTGTCCCTGCAGTGCACGGGGTTGGACTTGATGGCCCTTTGTGGTCTCTTTTAATTCTATGATTCTAAGATGCTTTCTGGTGCAACTCCAAATCCCAGTCAAGCAGATGCCTTACCTCATAACGCAATAGGTGTCCACAAGACCTTGGAAGTTGTGAGGGAAGGTGAGGGCGTAGGACACAAAGGCTGCCCGCTCCCCACAGTTTACTCGCTCGAGGGGGACTTTGAGCAACTGGCAAACCTTGCTGAGCCAGGCCTCCACTAAGGAAGGAAAGTCCACGGGTTCCCCTCCACACAGGGGCTGCAGAACCTGTGGGAATTTAGAAGAGAAGAAGAAGAAGAGTTTGGATTTATATCCCCGCTTTCTCTCCTGCAGGAGACTCAAAGGGGTTGACAATCTCCTTGCCTTTCCCCCCTCACAACAAACGCCCTGTGAGGTAGGTGGGCTGAGAGAGCTCCGAGAAGCTGTGACTAGCCCAAGGGCACCCAGCTGGCGTGTGTGGGAGTGCACAGGCTAATCTGAATTCCCCAGATAAGCCTCCACAGCTCAGGTGGTAGAGCTGGGAATCAAACCCGGTTCCTCCAGATTAGACACACGAGCTCTTAGCCTCCTACGCCACTGCTGCTCCTTTACAGAGAGATTACCTGGCAGGGCCATCCTGGAATCCTGGACTAAATCCTAAACAGAATAATCTGCAGATTCTTTCTGCCGTGACCAGTTGGTGACCCAGCTGGACTCTTTTATGGACAACTGTATTCCTGCCTCATTGGTCTGTGCCTTGGCATCTAGACTGGGCTACTGCACAGCAATACATGACTGACTTCCCTTGAAGACTGTCCTGAAACAGGAAGTAGTCTAAGGGAGAAGAAGAGGAGGAAGTGTTCGGATGTACGCCTGCCTTTCTCTCCTGTGGGGAATCTCAAAGCAGCTTACAAACTCCTCTCCCCGCCAGAGACACCTTGTGAGGCAGGTGAGGCTGAGAGAGTCTGGAGAGAGCTGTGATTGGCCCAAGTTCACCCAGCAGGCTTCATGAGCAGGAGCAGGGAAACAAATCCAATTCACCAAATAAAGAGTCCGCCACTCATGCGCAGAAGTGGGGAACGACTCCTTCTGCCTCACCTGGCTAGTCCCCTTCTACAACTGGGGACTACAGCAAAGGGGTGCTGTTTCTGCCCTTGCTTGCTATCCTAGACACCAAAATGCCCTCTCCATAATCTCTAGATCAGGGATGTCCAACCTTGGCCCTCCAGATGTTCATGGACTACAAGTCCCATCAGCCCCTGACACCCTTGCTCTAGACCACTGATGGCGAACCTTTTCGAGATCGAGTGCCAAACGGCAACCCAAAACCCACTTGTTTATCGCGATGTGCCAACACAGCAATTTAACCTGAATACTGAGGTTTTAGTTTAGAAAAAACGGTTGGCTCCGAGGCGTGCATTACTCGGGAGTAAACTTGGTGGTAGTCGGTGGCTTTGCTTTGAAGCAACCGTGCAACTCTTCCAACGGGTGAATCATGACCCTAGGAGGGTTTACACAGAAGCAAGCCCCATTGCCAGCAACCGAGCTTACTCCCAGGTAAAGGATCGCACTTTAGTTCTTCGCATGAAAATCAGTGGGGTTTAACAGCGCTTAACAGGGTTACCTACACTGCTTCCCCAAAACTAGGTGTTAGGTTTAATGCTAATAATCGAGCCCAGCGGCCCAGGCCAGCCTAGATGTGGGGAGGCACTCTGTTTGCGCGTGCCCACAGAGAGGGCTCTGAGTGCCACCTCTGGCACCCGTGCCATAGGTTCGCCACCACTGCTCTAGACCATAGGTGTCAAATTTGCGCCCCTCCAGATGTTATGGACTACAGTTCCCATCATCCCCTGCCAGCATGATGCTGGAAGGGGATGATGGGAACTGTAGTCCATAACATCTGGAGGGCCGCGAGTTTGACACCTGTGCTCTAGACTCTGCAAGACTCTGCACTACCTTCCCCTCCCCTGAGGGAGCCAAGCTACATCAAAAACTTAACCCACGCAGCCCTTCTGACCGGACGGGGCACCGACAAGCGTCTCCCCCACCCATCTCCCTCCAGCACGTACCCGTGGGTTCACCTCCGCCAGCGAGGTGAATGAAGACACGTAGGAATGGGCCACGGTCCCCCGCACTGGGATCCCATAGAGTTTACCTGCTAAGACATTGCTGGTAAAGTCGAAACCTGGAACAGAAAAAAGAAGAAGCGGGCAAAATGGGGTGCGTGTGGGGCAGGCAGATCCGCCCTCACTGTAGCAGTGGTGTAGGAGGTTACGAGCTCGTGTATCTAATCTGGAGGAACTGGGTTTGATTTCCAGCTCTGCCGCTTGAGCTGTGGAGGCTTATCTGGGGAATCCAGATTAGCCTGTGCACTCCCACGCACGCCAGCTGGGTGACCTGGGGCTAGTCACAGCTTCTCGGAGCTCTCTCGGTCCCACCCACCTCACAGGGTGTTTGTTGTGAGGGGGGAAGGGCAAGGAGATTGAAAGCCCCTTTTGGAGTCTCCTGCAGGAGAGAAAGGGGGGATATAAATCCAAACTCTTCTCTTCTTCTCTTCTATTAGCACCAGGGCACATTTATTTAGTGTAGTAGGAAGAGGCGGATCTGGGGAAAATGTAGCCCGGTGCAAAATCTTTCTACCCCCCCCCCCCCCCCCCAGTATGGGCAGCCAACCTCCCCCACCACGATTAAACAACTGTTTTTGCACCAGGTCCTGAAGCCACTATATGGACCTGGGGGGAAGGAGGCAGGGTGCGTGGGACAATTTTCTGCCCCCCACGTGACTAAATGGCCGCAGCCCGGGGACATTTGACTCATATGTCCCCCTGGGCGGTCTGCCCCTGGTAATAGGCATAAAAGTATCGGGTCAGTGGTGGGATCCAAAAATTTTAGTAACAGGTTCCCATGGTGGTGGGGCTCAAACTGTGGCGTAGCGCCAATGGGGTTGGGCTGGGCACGACGGGGGCATGGCCAGGCATTCTGGGGCGGGGCATTCCTGGGCGGGGCTGTGGCAAGGACGCAGCCGCTGCGCCGGTCCTTGGGTGGGAAACGAATGCACGCAGGCGCAGGCTGCCACGCACGCCGGTGCACCGCGTGCTAGACTGCTCCAAGTTCTGGGCGCTACTGCTGAGAGGAGGGGCGTAACTAAGGCAAAAATCACGTGGCAAAATCCCCAATTAGTAACCCCCTCTCGGCACACACAAATAATTAGTAACCTACTCTCGGGAACCTGTGAGAACCTGCTGGATCCCACCTCTGCACTCGTTCTACTATGTGAGGGCCATGCGTAGAAATCCTTGAGCCAGAACGATGCACATGGCCCTACAAATATGTACTGTGGATCGCTCATACTCTTCCTCTCAGAATGCTGGAACTCAGCCATCCAGTGACGTGCATTTGGGACAAATGGTCAAAAGAGATGGTCACCTACGTATCAATCAACCTGACAGTTTAAACATCAGCCTTTGGCCATGTCATAAACTTAAAGGGATTGCCTGTTGTCAAATGTACCAGCCAAGTTTTCCTTGTGTTTTCTGGACAAGTCTACTCAAACAAAGGAACATAGTTAACTTTATAACTTCTGGTGTATGTGCTTCTCAGCACGTAGTCACTGGTGATCGAGCTGACCAATGGTTAAACAACAGACAAGGGTCATAAAACTGCGACCTCGCTAGCTTGTTCGCATACAGACAGTTAGCACTTCAGTAACTGAATTTTATTTTTATGTATTTATTATTTCGATTTTTATACCGCCCTATCCCCAAGGGGCTCCGGGCGGTGTACAACAAAATTAATGCAAACAAGTTAGAGGGCAAAACATACAATTAAAACAACAACAACCCATAAAAGCTCCAACATTAAAACATACTAAATTTCATTAAAACAGCGGTGATATCATAATAAAAGGCACCTGGTGAATACTTTCCTTTAAAACCCTCCCCTGGGGAGCGGCCGGACTCCTCCATAGGAGGATAATCTTGATGTAACCGAGCAGGGGCGTCATACTCAGCTGCTGGTTGCTCCAAAGGCCCGGCGGAACAACTCGGTCTTACAGGCCCTGCGGAATTCACCACGATCCCGCAGGGCCCGGACAGCTGGAGGGAGAGTGTTCCACCAGGCAGGGGCCAGGGCTGTAAAGGCCCCGGTCCACGTGGCGGCCAGCTGCATCACGGAGGGGCCAGGGACCACCAGTAAATTTGCCTCTGCTGAACGCAGAGGGCGAATAGGGGCATATGGGGTAATGCGGTCCCGAAGGTACGAGGGTCCCAGGCCACGTAAGGCCTTAAAGGTCAACACCCACACCTTGAAAATGATTCGGAATTCCACCGGAAGCCAATGCACCTGGTGCAACACAGGCTGGATGTGGGCACGAAAGGCGCCCCCTGTGAGCAAGCGTGCCGCTGCATGCTGGACCAGTTTCAATTTCCGAATCAAACGAATTGTGACAGACAGGTGCAAATACCAACACACTCGCACCTGGCTCTTGTGGGAACCTGTCAACCTTATGTGGAGAAAGTGTGTCAACGAACTGCCAACGGTGAGGCTGACCTACCGCCCACATAGGAATATTTGGAAGCAGAGAGGCCCCCATCTGGTCCCTGGGCCCGACGCAGCCCCATTTCCATCAGCTTCTTGTCTGGGCCCGCAGTGAGCCGGAACCGGGCTGCGTTCGTTGTGACGAGACTGTAAAAGAGAAAACACGGGTTGAACCTTAACCTCTCTCTTGTGTTGTTGTCCTGTCCCCAACTCATATTTTTAGCCAAGGGGCACCTAAGGACACATCGGAAGCGGGGATGTTTTCTATTTTCTTTCTATTTTTAACCACCACACTGCCAAATTCCATATGGGGCATTGCATGACATATCCCATAAGCAACAGTACGTATGAATCAACTTCATTTGTTATATGTTGCAAGCTTGTATTTTGATGCAATTTAGATGTGATTTTATACTGTTTATGCCAAATAGAGGCTAAATGAATGAATGGCATTGCATGACAAGCCTGTCCAGACGAAGAACGCTGTCCGCATGCAGCAGCTTATATTTGCGTTGCGCTGTCATGCATGATAGTGAGAAATGTGCAGACATTTGGAAACTTGCACAACAGCCTGCAGGGAAGGCGTTGAGAGGAATTCGAGCGCATCCCGACACACCCCTGTCAAGACCTTTCCGTTCTTGCCATGTTTCCCAGACGGGATGAGGCATCTGCGATCCTGGATTGTTGTTCTAACTCAGGGGTCTGCAACCTGCAGCTCTCCAGATGGCAGGGGCTGATGGGAATTGTAGTCCATGAACATCTGGAGAGCCGCAGATTGCAGACCCCTGTTCTAACTGTTTCTTAAGGAGCAGTGGCGTAGGAGGTTAAGAGCTCGTGTATCTAATCTGGAGGAACCGGGTTTGATTCCCCGCTCTGCCGCCTGAGCTGTGGAGGCTTATCTGGGGAATTCAGATTAGCCTGTGCACTCCCACACACGCCAGCTGGGTGACCTTGGGCTAGTCACAGCTTCTCGGAGCTCTCTCAGCCCCACCCACCTCACAGGGTGTTTGTTGTGAGGGGGGAAGTGAAAGGAGATTGTAAGCCCCTTTGAGTCTCCTGCAGGAGAGAAAGGGGGGATATAAATCCAAACCCGTCTTCTTCTTCTTCTTCTTAAGGGCCACCTTTGCTTTCCACTGCTTCACTTTGCTATGCTAACTGCAGGCTTCAAGGTTGGAGAGAGAATGCCGTTGATGCTCTCCGACTTGGAATGGGCGTGGCTTGGGAGTGTCAGGTCTTGAGACTAAAGTCAATAAGTGGACTCTGGCCGTTGGCTCAGAAATCTTTATTGATAACAGCAAGAACCTGGATTTCAGGAAGCCGGTTCTGCCAGACCATGGGAATACAGTTGCCTTTATTTCTCCAGAGTTCCCACCATAAATCCCTGTTTCCCATGAAATGTGAGAATAGCACCACAGAAAGAGAGATGTTTGGGAGTTGAGCATCTCTAGGCCAGCGCAGCAATAGTTCTCACCCACCTGCCACCCCCTCGCCAGGGTTGCTCCTAGTTAGCCGCAGTTACAAGCATTAAAGGAAAATGAAAGGAAAGGAAAAGGTCCATTAACATATCAGAAGGTGAAGACGGCTGTCAGGCAGGAACCTGGCACCAAGTAGAGAAGCCCCAGGGGGGATGGGGAGTGAATAAGCTGATGGCGAAATGCTTTCGTTTTCCTTAGGTAACCCAATTTTAACTGTGTTTTTTAATCTTGTTTTACTTTGAAATTTTGTCCTGTTTTGTATGCCGATAAAGGCTTGTTGTTGTTGTTGTTGTTGTTGTTGTTGTTGTTGTTGTTACAGATAGGATGTGAAAGAATCCTTAAAATTTGAACTCTTGGTGTTTTTCATTGAACTGTTTATTAATTCTAGAAAAGTTTCCACAATACAAAGCTATCACAGGTTTGTGACTTTAACCAATCATCCACAGCATGGCAAACTACCTCAAACTCATCTTCCCAAAATCTGTGTATTTGATTCTGAGTAGGACAAGTGAAGTTATTTTCAAAAGACTGAATTATTCCAAGTTGTTCTAATTTTTCTAAGTTATTAAGTTATTTCTAAAGACTAAGTTATTCAAGGTTATTCTAAGACTATGTTTTTAAAGTTATTTTCAGAAGACTATGAGTTCATGTCAGCAAGTGCCGTTGTCAGTATTACAATTCAATGTGTGCAACTACTGTGAAAAACATGAGCTGTATGTCTTGGGGGTTGGGGCGCCCAAGGCAGACTTAAGAACATAAGAACAAGCCAGCTGGATCAGACCAAAGTCCATCTAGTCCAGCTCTCTGCTACTTGCAGTGGCCCACCAGGTGCCTTTGGGAGCTCACGTGCAGGATGTGAACGCAATGGCCTTCTGCGGCTGTTGCTCCAGATCACCTGGTCTGTTAAGGCATTTGCAATCTCAGATCAAAGAGGATCAAGATTGGTAGCCATAAATCAACTTTTCCTCCATAAATCTGTCCAAGCCCCTTTTAAAGCTATCCAGGTTAGTGGCCATCACCACCTCCTGTGACGTTGAAGATTCTTACAGTAGTGTTGCATTCCTGGGGCCTGTCATTCAATAAAAAGGATTTCATTATTGTATTGTTGAAGGCTTTCATGGCCGGAATCACTGGGGTGCTGTGTGGTTTCCTCTGAAGACGCCAGCCACAGATGCAGGCGAAAAGTCAGGAGAGAATGCTGCTAGAACACAGCCAGACAGCCCGGAAACCAGACAGCACCCCAGATTTCATTATTAAATGAGCGTGATTATTGGATCATCTAGGGCCGTGACGACCCCACCCTATTCTACCTCACCAGCTGCTCTTCGGATCCAGGTTCTTCAGCCGGTCCTTACCTGGCATAGTTCACCAAACACAGCAAGGTGGTCTCCAGAAGTTGCACCACTAGTAAAGGGCCCTTCACCTGGAATATCGGCACCTGCAGGGAGACAGGAACCAGATCGCATCGCGCAAACAAAAGACCTCACTAAGGGGAGAAGGATTTTTTCCTCAAAAGGAGGGTCCTGTCCCAGTTTCTCAGACGCAGAGCTTTAGCCAGAATATTCCTGAAAATGGAGCTCAAAAGTGCCACCAGATGTTAAGGTGGAAAAAAGCAGCTACTTCCTGAACACTTCGATGCATGAGAGCATGATTAGTTTTTCTTTCTTCACTTAGTTGGGGGAATTATCTCTGGTGTCACAAGCTTTGGATACAGCTCTACAGGTGGATATTCCCATGCGTATTTTATTTATTTATTATTTAAATTTATAGACCGCCCCATCCCAGAGGGGCTCTGGGCGGTATTCTACCCTCACCCCCCCATGAAACCAACCCAAAATCTCTAGCGGGCCCAGTCTGTCCTTTAGTCAATCGAACTAATAATAAGAAGAAGAGTTTGGATTTATATCCCCACTTTCCCTCCCGTAAGGAGACTCAATGGGGTTTACAATCTCCTTGCCCTCCCTCCCACAACAAACGCCCTAAGAGGTGGGTGGGGCTAAGAGAACTCGGAAGAACTGTGATTTGCCCGAGCTCACCCAGATGGCATGTGTTGGAGTGCACAAGATAATCCGGTTCCCTAGATAAGCCTCCACAGCTCAAGTGGCAGAGCGGGGAATCAAACCCGGTTCTCCAGATTAGAGTGAACATAAGAACAAGCCAGCTGGATCAGACCAGAGTCCATTTAGTCCAGCTCTCTGCTACTCACAGTGGCCCACAATGCACCTGCTCTTAACAGCTACACTACGAGACGTGTTGCTATTTTCTGAGTTGTGGGTTGTCGTCCTTCCGCCCCAAAAACTCCAATCTCATCCCGCACAGTCAGACTTCAGCTGCCTGGAATGGATCTCCCCAGTGCTGCAGGAATCCGTTTTGGATGTGCAGCTTGATTTGGATCCAGCCAGTGGCCGTGCAAGAAGAAGCAAAGGGGGTGGCAAAATATTTAGAACCGGTCCTGGACGCTCCCAAATCTCCTTGTTTCACCCACCCTGGAGAAGACCACAGAGCCCTCTGGGACTGACGAGATGGAGACTTCGGAGGCGTCCACCGTGCGCAAGTAATCAAAGAACGCTTTCTCCGTGGTGATGGGAAGGACCGACTCCAGATACTCAATATCTGAAAGGAAGAATTCAAAACCAGAAGAGTGAGAGCAGAAAAGTGTTATTTCCCCCTAAAGTTAAGCATCAAACCTTTGCCAAAAATCTGTCCTGTGTTAAATCTGGAGCAGCAGAACACTTAAAGGGGAAATTGTGCTTTTCCAGCCTTTTTAAGGAAATCCAGATGTTTTTAGAAGAAGAGTTGGATTTATACCTCGCTGTTCTCTACAGTAAGGATTCTCAAAGGCCCCTTCCGCACATGCAGAATAATGCGCTTTCAACCCACTTTCAATGCACTTTGCAGCTGGATTTTACTGTGCGGAAGAGCAAGATCCACTTGCAAACAATTGTGAAAGTGGATTATTCTGCATGTGCAGAAGGGGCCAAAGAGGCTCACAACTCTTTTCCTTCCTCACAACAGCTGTATAGGTGAGATCTGAAACAGGATGGCAAGAGTCCCGCCCTTTACTGCTGCTTCCCTGGTTAGGCTGCCAACCTCCAGGTGGTGTCTGGAGATCCCTTGGAATTACCACTGATTTCCAGGTGGGAAAGAGATTTGTTCCCCTGGATAAAATGGCCACTCTGGAATGTGGACTCCAGTGGTGGGATCCAAAAATTTTAGTAACAGGTTCCCTCGCCAGCCCCCCCCCCCCCCGCAAAGGGGGCAGAGGCGTACTTCGGCAAACCTGAGCCCTGGGCAAAACCTGAGTTGGATGCCCCCCCCCCCATGGGCAGCCACCCCACCACAACCCCCCAAATTTTTTTTGCACCAGGTCATTTTTAAATCATCATCACATTATAGAAAATGCCCCAACTCACAAATCTGAGCACAGCAATGATGAAACACACAGGTTCTTTGATAGAGACTGGTGAGATAAAAGGTACGAAAGGCTGAGAATCCATGAATTGCAGTACCTGAAAGGGATTAACCCAGTTCAGGGAGTTACATTATTAGTCACAATTACTATATGGAACCTTCACGTTCAAAGGCAATGCGCCTCTTGGGGAGGCGAGGGCGTGGAGATGGAAAAGCGGACCCAATTAGTAACCCCCTCTCGGCACACACAAATAATGAGTAACCCACTCTCGGGAACTGGTGAGAACCTGCTGGATCCCACCTCTGGTGGACTCTATTGTATTATACAATCCTGAAACCTCTCCCCAAACTACGCCCTACTCAGACTCCACCCCCAAACTCTCCAGGTGATCCTTGCTGTTTTCCTGGCTTTGGGGAGTGGCCCAGCTTTACCGCAGTAGCACTGATGGCAGAAACCGAAGAGAAGGAATAATTTGCCCTCAGAAGTCAGCATGTTACCGACAGGAAAATAAACAAAATATTTTCCTGAAGTCAGGTTGCCTAGCTACACTGGCTCCATGCCTGGACACGGAGACTTGTGTGGTTCAGAAGCCTCCATAAGGTTCACAGAGAACGCATATGTATGTTTGTGCCAATGCTATATGGTTTCCCTCTTGTTTATGCCTTTCTAGGATGTATTAAAAGCCCCTTTTAAGTTGAATTTGTGATGTGCCTGCAGTTTAGGATGTTAGTTTAGTTAGGTTCTTCAGTTAGTTTAAGGTTTTGTTATTGTTAGATTTAAGAAAGCCATGCCAATAAGTATTTGTAAAGTCTTGCCCATAAGTATAAGTACATGTGTTTATCCTTTAAGGTTTCCCTAACATTTAAGTTTAGAAATGTTATTTTTGATATTTGTGTCTGATGGCCAAAGCAGTGGCCAGAAAGGTTGATATTAAGGGACAAGGAAACTAGTCCTGGAATTCAGTTTGGACCAACACCCAGGTAATCCCATCTTCACCAACAAAAGGACCTTTTGACTAACAAAGGATGTCACCCTGTTTTGCTATTGGACTGTTTGAAGTTTTACTCTCAGGATCCAGAAGCTCATTGGACTATTGAAGTTTCCACTTCTAGGATCTCAAGACCCATTGGACTATTGAAGTTTCCACTTCTAGGATCTCAAGATTCATTGGCAGCCTTTTCTTTTGGGACTTAATCCCATCAGCAAAAACAAAAGACTGTCTTCCTCCTCTTTGTTTTAAATTGTCTGTATTATGTGGCAGGGGACTGCCCCCTTCCTCCTCTGATCAAGGTGAAAAACTGTATAAAAAGGGCTGTGTTTCGTTCTGTACTGGGCAGTCTGGCCTGGAAAGAGCTTGAAATCACAATAAAGAACCTCTGCTCTGAAGGCTGCCTGCCTCTGCATCCACTCACTGCTGCCAAAGCTGAAATCACTCTGAAATCACTATTGCTCATTGCTGACAAAGCTGAAATCACTCTGAAATCACTTTCTAGTTACCCCTGGCTGTGGGTAACAAGCAGAAGCAGAGCCTAGCATGCAGTCATTTTACTACAGACCCAAATACAGAACGCATAATGTGAAAATGCACAAAATGCAAATGAATCTTGCAACTGAATAGTGCAACTGAATATTGGCAATTAAATCTGCGTGGACTTGCAAAGAGGTTAAAAGGTATTGGGGGGGGGGGAAATCCATAGTCAAATAACTAAAATAATAAAAACCAACTTCAAGAAAACTGAGGCGACCTACCTTTTAGGACCTGCATTAATGAAAGAGAAAATACCCGAGAAATATAAACATCTTCTGCAGGGCCTGTAAGACTGAGTTGTTCCACCGGGCCTTTGGTGAGACCAGCCTCTGAGGGTGCCCCCTGCCCCTGCCCCTCCTTTTTTGCCCCATATGGGTCCCTATACTTTTAGGACCCATCATATATATTTATTTCTGGGGAGGGTCTAAACAAAGGTTCGTGGGACGCTATGTTAGGCATCAACTGTTGTTTTAATTGTATTTATGATCACTAATTTTGTGATGATTTTATGTATGATTTCATGTTGTTCACCGCCCTGAGCCCTTCGGGGATATATTAAATTAAACAAATAATAATAATAATAATAATAATAATAATAATAATAATAATAATAATAATAATAATAATAATAATAATAATTTATTTCATGTGATTTCAGCAGCGCGAATCATTTTAGCGAGGTATTGGAAATTAGCAGCGATCCCAGACGATTGGATGACCAAGATGCAGCAATTACACAAAATGGATAAACTCTCCTTTCTCATAAATCATCGGTCACCAGAATTCTATCAACAAATCTGGCAGCCGTGGTCAGACTACGTTTCTGCTACTTAAAACATCAAATAAGCAGGAACAGAATTAAAAGTTTCTTTTTTTTTAATGTCACATAAGATAATTTATCATTCTTTTTTCTAAATGCAGCTATTGTAATAATATTATTCTTTCAGTATGTCACTGGACTAGATGAAATCGACCGTTCGCTATTTGGAAATAGGATAGTAGGAGTGGAAGCCAAAGGGAGGGGGAGGAGGGGGGGAACAATGGGGGAGGGGGGGAACAAGGGGAAGGGATAAGAGGGGAAGTGTTGTGGTAGGCTGACCAGCTGTCCCGCTTTTGGCGGGACCGTCACGCCTTTAAACAATTTGTCCCGCGTCCCGCGGGTTCTACAAATTGTCCCGATTTTTGGGAGGCTGCTGCACTGCCTTCTGGGGCGCAAGGCAGTGCGGCAGCCTCCCATGCGCCCGGCCGCAGGAGCGCATGGCCTTCTGGGGCTTGCCGTTTGCCGCTCTGTCACAGGGCGGCAAACGGCAAGCCCCAGAAGCCCGTGCGCTTCTGCGGCTGCGCGCGCGCAGCCGCTTCCCCGTCCCAGATCACAAAGGTGACCATCTGGTCACCTTATGTTGTGGGTAACTTTAATTTTTTAATTAGACCAAAGTGTCGGTACGAGAAATTTATTTGGAGTAATTACCCGTGTGCATATTTAATGTGAAGAAACAAACAATTATGTATAGACTTCTGTACACTATTGTGCTTCTGTATAAGAGACTTCCGCCTCTTACTTATTATTTTTTAAAAATGCAATAAAATATCATTTTTTAAAAAAAATCTGCATGGTTACGGTGAGTGCCATATGAAGATTTATTACAGCTTATGTTAGATATGTAAAAACCAAGAATCGCGTCAAACACTAAGGCGGAAACTAAATAAATGCAAACCAATAAATCTCTGAAGTTACTACTATAATTCATAAAGTGTTGTATAACATACAAAAAAATAGACCAACGTCATGATTCAAATTCATCAAAATAATTATCTTAAGTTATTTCGTTTCTGCCTTAGTGTGTGACGCGATTCTTGGTTTTTACATATCTATACGTTACACACATTGTTGTATTGTTCTTTGTATTTAGCTTATGTTAGATAGCTGCATAAAATTAAAGTCCTTCCCAGCAGAGCGTTGAAACAGGGAGATCCCAGTCCCGAAGAAAACAAAGCCAAGCTTTCAAGGATTTACTGTGAATGGGGTAATGCGGTCCACGTTATCTTAAGCGGCCTTTCCAAATAAACTCGATCCTACGTGCCTCTCCAGATTGTGGCTAGAGAGGATTGCCTCAGAATCACTGTGGTGGGAGCCCTCTGTGGTTGAAGCTTTCGGCTTGTTTGCCTTCAACCTGAGGTGCGGCCTGGCTGGATTTCAGAAGCGGGCCTTCACAGCATCCTTGAAATGACCCGTGTGGCCCTCCTTCCGTTTTCTCAGCCTTCCAGAGCTGCGACTTTCTGGGTGAATCTCCAAAGCAGAAGATAGCTAGTCCAGGGCCCTGCTCAACGCAGTGGATCGAAAGCTGGTGCGTTCCTGAGTGACAACTCTTCTGCCTTGGCTAGAAGGTCTCCTCCACCACCCCCACCAATCCCAGGCAATGAAGAAGAAGAGGAAGAAGAAGAAGAAGAGGAAGAAGAAGAAGAGGTAGAGGAAGAAGAGGAGGAGGAAGAAGAAGAAGAGGAAGAAGAAGAAGAGGAAGAAGAAGAAGAAGAAGAAGAGGAAGAGGAAGAGGAAGAAGAGGAGGAGGAAGAAGAAGAAGAGGAAGAAGAAGAAGAAGAGGAAGAAGAAGAAGAAGAGGAGGAGGAGGAGGAGGAGGAGTAGTTTGGATTTATATCCCTCCTTTCTCTCCTGTAAGGAGACTCAAAGGGGCTTACAAACTCCTCTCCCTCCTCCCCAAACAAACACCCTGTGAGGTGGGTGGGTCTGAGAGAGCTCCGAAGAGCTGTGACTAGCCCAACGTCACCCAGCTGGCATGTGTTCAAGTGCACAAGCTAACCTAGTTCCCCAGATAAGCCTCCACAGCTCAAGTGGCAGAGCAGGGAATCAAACCCAGTTCTCCAGATTAGAATGTGCCTGCTCTTAACCACGACACCACGCTGGCTCTCAGTGGAACTCTTGCTGGCTGTGGAAAAGTACAGAAAGCCGAGTCCAACAGTTAGCTTTTGGTTGCACAATCCAACATCAGCCTGGACAGCTGCCAAGACGAAGCCTTCAGAAAATAGCTGCCCGGGACAGAGCGTTTTCAATCAGGAGAAAACAATCCTCCACCACAGCTCCAAACCAGGTGACAGAAACTTCTCTTCTCCTCTGAGCAATCTGGCAATCTGGCCTTTAGAAAATGTCAGCGCTGCTTGAAAACAGCAAAAGGGAGGAAATTGGGGACACGCAAGAACCAGGGTTGTTTCTGAAAGCGAAAACTGGTAACGCCCCCAGAACGCTGGATTCTGACCAGAATCTTTTTTGTTTGGGCAAAACTGCTGTTTTTCAGGGTTGCAACACTGCTTAGAGCATTGTCATGGCTACTTCCACACAAGGACAATCCGCTGTGTAGTGGTGATTGCTGCTGCAATAACTCAGCATCCGCACAACAGTTTTCCACGCACCTTTCTTGCTTCGGCATTGCCCTCCACAGCTTTAAAGGGGGGGATAGCTATCTTACTATTCTATTAGAATGATCTACTTACTACAACAGTGTGCCAGATCCCACCTTTCCTTAGAAAAAGCTTCTTGGCCTTTTTTTGTGGAGCCATAAGAGGTCAACCCATTTAAGATCCAAGGGAGCGACATTTACTCGGGAGGGATTCCTCCCATTCCCTTTGGGATCACGCCGAATGCATTGTGAAAGCAAACAAAAGCTTTCACAATTGGTGTTTGGGGTGGGGGAGGATTGGAAGGGGAGGAAGTGGCAGCAGATGGATTCACAATCCCCCTTCTATCTTTCAGTGAGGCAGAGTAGAGTATTTTTCCCCTCTCCATAAAGTTCAGAGTATAGCACATACTGTGCCCCCTTCCCCTATGTTATCTCTGAGCAACCTTTGAGGTAAGGTCACGCTAAGAATATCACTGGCCTAAGTCCACGGAAGGACCTTAATGGCGGGGAGGGGGTTGCAATCAGGGGCTTCCAGATGCTAGTCAAGCCCTCTAACCACTACACCACACTGTCCCCCAGTCAAGGATGAGTGTCTCTTCCACTTGAACCTCACCCGCCGCATCTCAAAAAGGATAAGGAGTTGAGAATAAAACTGCAAGGATTGTCATGCCCTTATATAAAGCCGTGGTGCGACTGCACTTGGAGTACTGTGTTCAGTTCTGGTCGCCACATCTCAAAAAGGATATCGAAGAGATAGAAAAAGTGCAGAGAAGGGCAACAAGGATGATTAAGGGACTGGAGCACCTTCCTTATGAGGAGAGGCTGCAGCGTTTGGGACTCTTTAGTTTGGAGAGGAGACGACTGAGGGGGGATAGGATTGAAGTCTATACAATTATGCATGGGGTAGAAAATGTTGACAGAGAGAAATTTTTCTCTCTTTCTCACCATACTAGAACCAGGGGGCATTCATTGAAAATGCTGGGGGGAAGAATTAGGACTAATCAAAGGAAACGCTTCTTCACGCAACGTGTGATTGGTGTTTGGAATATGCTGCCACAGGAGGTGGTGATGGCCACTCACCTGGATAGCTTTAAAAGGGGCTTGGACAGATTTATGGAGAAGTCGATCTGTGGCTACCAATCTTGATCCTCCTTGATCTGAGATTGCAAATGCCTTAGCAGACCAGGTGCTCGGGAGCAGCAGCTGCAGCAGAAGGCCCTTGCTTTCACCTCCTGCCTGTGAGCTCCCAAAGGCACCTGGTGGGCCACTGCGAGTAGCAGAGAGCTGGACTAGATGGACTCTGGTCTGATCCAGCTGGCTTGTTCTTATGTTCTTATCCACAAGAGACGGGCGGTCCTTCTTTAAACCACCCTTTTCACAGGTGCAATTACGGGGGTTCCCGAGCATACATTTTGCAAGACAGTCCCTGAGCCACCACAGCTAGGAAGACGTAAAAAAAAATAGGGAAACGAGGCCACATTTCTGAGCCGGTGAGCTCTAACCACTCCCACACAGCAAAACCTCTGGGATTTTAAGGACCCAACTTGGATCTCCTCTTCTCTATCCAACCAGCAGGCTAAAAAGGGACGAAGAATACAGGCCTGCAATTGACGGAAGAATGGCACTGAGCAATCCCCGTGCATTTGGAACGCTGCCGTGGGGCGCTCTTCATATGGTCCCCATAACCTGGTAGTGATTTTGGAGTCCTCTGTTCTCAGCTGAGTTTGGCTCTAATCGATTTATATCTGCATAATACTGTGATTCCTCGTGAGCCATTCGGAGTACTGCAAGCAGGAAAGCAACACCGGGGTTTAAATCAGCATTACCCCATATGTCCCAACTCGACCTCTGCGCTCAGCAGAGGCCAATTTACTGGAGGTCCCCGGCCCCTCAATGATGCGGCTGGCCTCCACTTGAGCCAGGGCCTTCACAGCCCTGGCCCCAGCCTGGTGGAACCCTCTTCCTCCAGCTGTCCGGGCCCTGCGGGACCTTGGGGATTTCCGCAGGGCCTGTAAGACTGAGTTGTTCCACCGGGCCTTTGGAGAGACCGGCCGCTGAGGGTGCCCCTGCCCCCTCCTCTTTACCCCCATGGCCCCTAATACCATCAGGACCCATTATTTCGCATTAGGAGGGTTTCATAAGGGCGCGGGCGATGCTCTAAGATATGACTGTTGTTTTAATTATATGTATGTTTTTAGCTGATGTTTTATCTGTACACCGCCCTGAGCCCTTCGGGGATAGGGCGGTATACTAAATTTAATAAATAATAATCATAATAAAATGTTAACCTGCCCATCACGGGGCTGCCAAGATCCACCGGGGGCTTCCAGTCAAAGAATCTACCCGCTCAGCCCCTTTTCCAAACTGTGTGTCTAATTTTGTAATTTTGTTTTTGTACTCACATACACAGGCATACCAAAATAAGACACACCTGACTGGGTGGACGGCAGTTAACAAAAAAAAATTATATCACAATAAATCTTTAGTTGGCGTATCAGGAAGAAACCTGTTTCAGTTTATCCTTTTACCTCCAGTTGGCACAAAAGCTGAAGCAAACTGGATTCTGTAGCAGAGCTGCTTGGAAATACAACTGGGACCGCTGGGCTGGATTTTGCGGATGCATTTTTCTAAACCAGTTATATCAACTCTCATATAACAGTGCTGGCGAACCTATGGCACGGGTGCCAGAGGTGGCACTCAGAGCCCTCTCTGTGGGCATTCGTGCACAGAGTTCATCATGTGGGAGGGGGGTGGAAAATCACCCCCCACACACACACACACATCTAGGCTGGCCTGGGCATGATCCTTTACCTGGGAGTAAGCTCAGTTGCTGGCAATGGGGCTTGCTTCTGAGTAAACCCTCCTAGGATCGTGATTCACCCATTTGAAGCATTGCACAGTTGCTTCACCAAGCTTACTCCTGAGTAATGCGTGCCTCGGAGCCAACCGTTTTTTCTAAACTAAAACCTCAGTATTCGGGTTAAATTGCCGTGTTGGCACTTTGCGATAAATAAGTGGGTTTTGGGTTGCAGTTTGGGCACTCGGTCTCGAAAAGGTTCAACATCACTGTCATATAACAACAAACTTAATGTCTAGAGCAGAAAAGCTCTAGACATTATTTCAAAGGGATATTCGATATCCACCAGTACAGCAACCCTCTTCCTGCACAGTGTTGAAAATGTAATTAAATCTAATGGGGGGTGGGTGGGGGAGAGATCCAACTTATTTTCCACATGTTAAACCAGTAAGATTAACATTTCATGGCTATGCAAGTAAAAGGAGGGAGAGCATCCTTTTAGAGCGTGATAGATAAGGAGGAATATTAACTCTCTTGCTATCAATAAGTGCTTTCTAAGTGGCTGGCCAAGGATGAGAAGAAGTTGAGACCAAGGAGCAGCAGTGGCGAAGGAGGTTAAGAGCTCGTGTATCTAATCTGGAAGAACCGGGTTTGATTCCCAGCTCGGCCGCCTGAGCTGTGGAGGCTTATCTGGGGAATTCAGATTAGCCTGGGCACTCCCACACACGCCAGCTGGGTGACCTTGGGCTAGTCACAGCTTCTCAGAGCTCTCTCAGCCCCACCCACCTCCCAGGGTGTTTGTTGTGAGGGGGGAAGGGCAAGGAGATTGTCAGCCCCTTTGAGTCTCCTGCAGGAGAGAAAGGGGGGATATAAATCCAGTGGCGTAGGAGGTTAAGAGCTCGTGTATCTAATCTGGAGGAACCGGGTTTGATTCCCAGCTCTGCCGCCTGAGCTGTGGAGGCTTCTCTGGGGAATTCAGATTAGCCTGTGCACTCCCTTGCACGCCAGCTGGGTGACCTTGGGCTAGTCACAGCTTCTCGGAGCTCTCTCAGCCCCACCTACCTCACAGAGTGTTTGTTGTGAGGGGGGAAGGGCAAGGAGATTGTCAGCCCCTTTGAGCCTCCTGCAGGAGAGAAAGGGGGGATAGAAATCCAACCTCTTCTTCTTCTTCTTCTTCACATGTGAAACCGGTAAGATTAACATTTCATGGCTATGCAAGTAAAAGGAGGGAGAGCATCCTTTTAGTAGTAGTGTGATAGATAAGGAGGAATATTAACTCTGTTGCTTCTATTAACAAGGATTTGGTGCTATGCTACCAATAAGTGCGTTCCAAGTGGCTGGCCAAGGATGAGAAGGAGTTGAGACCAAGGCTGGCAAACGCGAGAAGGGGACATTTGAAAGGGGGAGGGGTACATGAAGGGTGGCCTGCTGGTGGTCAGTTGGCCCAGGCTGGCCCAAAGCGAAGCTGATGGGTCCTGGGTGAGCGCCTGGATGGGAAGGACCCTGGGTCGCTCTGCAGAAGCAGGCCACGGGGAGGCCCCTCTGAGCATGGCTAGAGGGCTGGGCTGGGGGTGGGAGGCCCAACGCAAGCCCCAGCGAACTCTGCAGAGACGCCCCCCAGAGAGCAAAGCAGAGAGGTTGCATCTGGCCCCGGGGTGCAGCAAGAGGCTGGCTTGGCTTCAGACCACCCCCCTCCCCAAATGACTGTGGGGCGGTCCGGGGTGGGGCGGTCTTTGCCCGGAGAAGCCCAGCTCCCCCTTCACCCCCCCCCCCGCGAGAAAGGCGCAAGGGAGAGGCGGAAGCGGCCCAGCGGGTCCCGCGCGTCCTCCTCCACGCCGGCGCCAGAGCGCCTCTGAGCGCGTGCAGAGCGCGCCCTGCTGCCTACCTGCGCGGGAGAAGCGGAAGGCGCGGAGGAAGGCGAGGCCCTGGGCGAGGCCGGCGGCCAAGGCGAAGGCGCCCTGGAAGGGGCAGCGGCGGAAGAAGAGCTCGAACTGGGCCGGCTCGCGGTGCCGCCCGGCCCGCCAGTACCCGTAGGCCATCGTGAACTGGTACAGGTCCGTCAGCAGCGCCGGCGCCGCCTCCTCCAACGCCGCCATCCCGGGCCACAGGGTGGCGGCGGCGGTGCCAAGGCTCGCCTGCCTGCCCGCCCGCCTCCTTCTTCCAGGGGGCCGGCCCTGCGCTCCCCCGCCCCGCAGCTGGCGCGGCCAAAGCCCGGCCCTGGTAGACTGCCGCCGGACGCGGAGGCTCGCCCCCCTGCCTGCGCTCCCTCCCCGGATCCCGACCGTGCGTAAAAACGCGCCTCCCTGCGCGCAGGCTGGCGGCGCGCCCTGCAGGGCTCAGAAGAAGAAGAGTTTGGATGTATATCCCCCCCCTTTCTCTCCTGCAGGAGACTCAAAGGGGCTGACAATCTCCTGGCCCTTCCCCCCTCACAACAAACACCCTGTGAGGAGGAGGAGGAGGAAGAAGAAGAAGAAGAAGAAGAAGAAGAAGAGGAAGAGGAGTTTGGATTTATATCCCCCCTTTCTCTCCTGCAGGCGACTCAAAGGGGCTGACAATCTCCTTGCCCTTCCCCCCTCACAACAAACACCCTGTGAGGTAGGTGGGGCCGAGAGAGCTCTGAAGAACTGTGACTAGCCCAAGGTCACCCAGCTGGCGTGGGTGGGAGTGCCCAGGCTAATCTGAATTCCCCACATAAGCCTCCACAGCTCAGGCGGCAGAGCAGGGAATCAAACCCGGTTCCTCCAGATTAGATACACGAGCTCTTAACCTCTTACGCCGCTGCTGCTCCAAAAGAAGGTCATCCAGCTGGACCCCATCCCGCTTAGCTTCCAGTTTAGGGAGACCCCGGCAAGGGAGAAGGGGAGGAGGTTGGGCCTTCACCACCTTCTGCACGGCCTGCCTTGGGAGTTTCCCACCCAAGCACCCAGCCCGCTCAGCTGCCAAAATCTCAATGAGTTTGGACTTGCCTGGGCCATCCAGCACCCACCCCACTTAGCTTCCAAGATTTTGGACTTATATCCCCCTTTTCTCTCCTGTAAGGAGACTCAAAGAGGTTTATAATCTCCTTTCCCTTCCCCACCACCCACAACACACACCCTGTGAGGTAGGTGGTGTAGAGAGAGATCCGAAAAGCTGTGACTCTGTCTAGCCCAAGGTCACCCAGCGGTCATGGTTCCCCAGATAAGCCTCCACAGCTCAAGTGGCAGAGCAGGGAATCAAACCCCGTTCTCCAGATTAGGGTGCACCTGCTCTTAACCACTGCACCACACTGGTTCCCAAGGGAGGAGGTTGCCTTGGGGGTTCCCATCCAAGCACCGTCCCTGCTCCGCTTTTGAGACCAGATCCAACATACTGCCACCACCCAAGACGACATATATTAGATGTACCCACAAAACGTACCCAGCGAGTCATGTAATCCAGATGGGAACCTGTTAAATGTACCTTTTCCCTGTCCTGTTTCATAGATCACGGCCGGGCTATGTTGTCTGTGTGATGTTTTCCGTTGTACTTTATTCTATTGAATCTTTCTGAGAAACCTGGTGCAGCCGTTATTGGATTTAATGTATAAATGCTTCTTAAACTTCTGCGCATGAGTAGAGCAAGCCATGATAGATAAACGTGAATAACACTTCACGTCTCGTCGAAGGCTTTCACGGTTGGAATAGCCCGGAAACCCCACAACCACCAGCTGAGAATGGGCCAGACATAGAGATATTGCTGTAAAAGGAAGTGATCACACTGCTTCAGCAGTGGTAAAGTTTTTTCACACCAGGGGAAGGGGATATGTCCCAGCAGCTCTAAAGGTTTTCAACTCCAAGGTACGGTAGTTCAGCAACTTCTCTATGGAGTTTCCTTATGGATAACTGCATGGAACAAGTCTGTTGAAAGAATACAATCTGGTTTCCTCTATAAAATACTCGGATTATCACACTCTGTACCATATGCTGTACTATGCTTAGAAACTGGTCAAAACCTACTTGAAACGAGCATGGCTGAATACATTCAAGAATTGGATCAAATTATGTTTTAACTCTGATGTACGCAGTTTAACATACACACTGCGCGCCCAGACCTATTTGCCTCCGAATGGTATCTTCTCAAATCAAAAATTTACTCAATAGGTTTATTGCTTGAAGATCTCTGTATGCTGAGCAGCTGAGAAAATGAGGTGGTAAAACAGATTGCCCCATTTGTGAGTGGGGCATTGAATGTTGTGTGTGTCTAGCTTTGAATGTTGCTTTCCCTATCATCATCTTCTGGTCACTCTGCAACCTGCAATTTTTTTTGTAAACCACCTGTGGCTGTTCTGGTCACACAGCTATCCAAAAGCAACACAAGGACGACACCTCTAATTTCAGCGGTGGCCTCTCGCCCCCCCCCCCCCCCAGCTGCAAGCTCAGGTGCCTTTTCACTGTTTTCCAAGCTACTGAGTTGGCTCTCCCTTGTTGCTTTCAACGGGGTTACATAAAACCCCGTCACGGCTCCTCGTGGAACTCAAATGCACAATTGCTCTTGGATTCCCCCACTTGCCGCAGAAATAGGAGACTAGGAGAGAGATCTGAAGCACACCTGTGGCATAGGGTTAGGCTGCTTGAATAGGTGAGCAGGCACTCAGGTGTAAAGCACTGCATACTTTACTCTCTCAAATATCAAGGAAACAAAAGGGAACTTGGCCTCTATGACTATATTTTACCAACCCAGTGCTTGTTTATAAGCTGAAGAACTCCCAAGGGAAACCCCAAACTTGGGAACCAGAAACCGAGCCAGCGTGCCCGCGTGCTTTATTCACCCAAAGGCCTGTTGTGCGTTCAGGAGCTCTGCCACAGCGGTCCGTGGAGCATTTGTTGCTGGGATGCGCTGTTTCCCTGGCAGCCAGTTCAGTCTATGCAGGAGAGACTGGGCATGGTTGTCACAAGGGGTTCTCATGCCCAGCGCCCAATTCCAGGGAGGAGCATGCACTGCCCTGGAGAGACCAAAAGGGGTTGGGTCTTTTCTAGAAGAGGAGTTTGGATTTATATCCCCCCTTTCTCACCTGCAGGAGACTCAAAGGGGTTTACAATCTCCTTGCCCTTCCTCCCTCACAACAAACACCCTGTGAGGTAGGTGGGGCTGAGAGAGCTCCCAGAAGCTGTGACTAGCCCAAGGTCACCCAGCTGGCGTGTGTGGGAGTGCACAGGCTAATGTGAATTCCCCAGATAAGCCTCCACAGCTCAGGCAGCAGAGCTGGGAATGAAACCCGGTTCCTCCAGATTAGATACACGAGCTCTTAACCTCCTCCTACGCCACTGCTGCTCCTTCTAGGCAAGCCCTTTGCCCTTGTGCGGCTGTGCCGTCTGGCTGAAGAGGGCCGTCCTGGCTGGTTACAGCAAACGCATCAGGAGGGGTGGGGGGAGATGCAAAGATGACATTCTGGATTTTTCTCCTGTAAGGAGCTCCAAGCACATCAGTGGGCGCCTGCCCGCCACCTCTTTTAAACAAGCTTAGGAGGTAGTTTAAGCTGAGAGATGACTGGCCCAAGGCCACCTTGTGGGTTCCATCTTTCAGTAGGAATTTGAATCCAGTGCCCTTTGGATCAATCACAACGCCCTACCTGCTACCCCACAGGAGCTGTGCCTGCTTCAACCACTAACTGTGTTCAGTAGGACTGACCTCTCTCCTCCCCAGCATGGGCTCTGCCGAGCCCCTGCCCACCTGAACACTCCACTGAGCCCAAATGCAGCTCCCTCCAGTTGGTGGTAAAAATGGTCAGGTTTTTTATGTGGAATCCCAACTTTCCCTTTAAGATTCTCTCCCTAACAAGACTTGTAGGGGGCCAGGCTGACCATTGGCCTCCTCGTGCCTCTCCCTTCCTTACAACAGCAGATTCTGTTTCCAAGAATCTTTCCAGATTTTCCTCTTCCGCCCAAATGCCAATTTAGCAACCATTCTCTGTGCCAGGCGAAACACATCTGTACCCCGGAAGAGATCCTTTCAGCTGATGGAAGGAATCTGATGGATTATTTAGGACAGGCAAGGGCTGGACTCAACCTGGAGAAGCGAAGGCTAAGGGGGGGACACGATAGCTACCCTGTTTCCCCGAAAATAAGATATCCCCTGAAAATAAGACGTAGTAGAGGTTTTGCTGAAGTGCTAAATATAAAGCATCCCCCAAAAGTAAGACGTAGCAAAGTTTTTGTTTGGAAGCATGCCCGACGAACAGAACACAGAAAAATAAGACATCCCCTGAAAATAAGACATAGCGCATCTTTGGGAGCAAAAATTAATATAAGACACTGTCTTATTTTCGGGGAAACAGGGTGTTTAAATATTTGAAGGGATGCCGTGTCAAAGAGGGAGCAAGCTTGTTTTCTGCTGCCTCAGAGACTAGGACCAGGAGTCATGTGTTCAAGGTGCAGGAAAAGAGATTCCACCTAAACATTGGGAAGAACTTCCTGACAGTAAGAGCTGTTCGACAGATGAATTCACTGCCTCGGAGTGTGGTGGAGTCTCCTCCTTTGGAGGTTTTTAAACAGAGGCTGGATGATCATATCAGAAGTGCTTTGATTGTGTGTTCCTGCATGGCAGGACGTTGGATTTGATGGCCCTTGGGGAACTTCCATAATTCTATGAAATAGCCAGAGACCTCCGGCCTGAAAAAGTCACTGCAATATTTGAAGATTCTGGCCTGTTTTTTGGCACCTGCAGCTTTGGATTCCAAAGTCTGGAATCATTTGTGCACAGAAGAGCTCCAAGATCCCCTTTGGCCCAAGTTACAGCACGCCAAAGAGAGAGAGAGAGAGCCAGAGAGAGAGAGAGAACCAGAGAGAGAGCCAGAGAGAGAGAGAGAGAGCCAGAGAGAGAGAGAGCCAGAGAGAGAGAGAGCGCCAGAGAGCCAAGAAACAGTCAAAAGGACACGCAGGAATAAATCCATGGACCGGCCCTACTGTGAATCAGACCTGGGTCTATCAAGGTCACTGTGGTCTTCTCAGACCAGAAGCAACTCTCCAGGTTCTCACACAGGAGGAGTTTGGATTTATGTCTCCCCTTTCTGTCCTGTAAGTTGACTCAAAGGAGCTTACAATCTCCTTTCCCTCCCCCCCCCTTCACAACAAACACCCTGTGAGGTAGGTGGGGCTGAGAGCTCCAAAGAACTCTGACTGGCCCAAGGTCACCCAACTGGCATGGGTTGGAGTGCACAAGCTAATCTGGTTCACCAGAGAAGCCTCCACAGCTCAAGTGGAAGCATGGGGAATCAAACCCGGCTCTTCAGATTGGAGCGCACCTGCTCCTAACCACTACACCACGCTGGCTCTTTTTCATATTACCCAATATGAAATACCTCCTATTGCCTAATATGTGGTCCTTTCACCTGGAAGTGCTGGGGATTGAACCGGTGGCCTTCTGCACGCCAAGCAGATGTTCTACCACTGAGTGGCAGGCCTGTGTGGTAATCAAGTTTAGCCAAGCTCTGCCAGGTGAGACACAATGGGGAAGGAGTTGCTTGGGTCAGAACTCCTCCTCAAGGTCTAATACTGAGGCCCAATCCAGAAGGGCTATCTGCGCTACACGCCCCGGTGACTTGAAGGGGACTGGCACGACACCCTTGCGAGGTCACATCCACGTGCCAAAGAGAGACTGGCAGCCCCACATCTAGGCAAAGGCGAAAGGGCCGGGGCCCCTCAGATTCAAGGTGCAGGAAAAGAGATTCCACCTAAACATCAGGAAGAACTTCCTGACCGTCAGGGCTGTTCGACAGTGGAATTCACTGCCTCAGAGAGTGGTGGAGTCTCCTTCTTTGGAGGTTTTTAAACAGAGGCTGGATCAGCATATGTCGAGAGTGCTTTGATTGTGTGTTCCTGCATGGCCGGGGGTTGGACTGGATGGCCCTTCTGGTCTCTTCCAACTCTTATGGGGGGGAAAAAGATTCTCGATCTGCCCTGCCTTCCAACACTTGACCTTTTATTAGCTTTAGAAAGTGTAGGGGTTTGCGGTTATATCTTGTTGAAGGCAGCTATGTCAACACTTTGCACCTGGAAGAGAGAAAGAGAGATGGCATCAGTGAGGCCTGCCGGATCAGGCTGAAGCAAAACATTTCAGCAGGCCACGCTATCTTCTGGCCACGCAGAGGTGTGGGGGCACCGCAGGGGGGGCACAAAAAAGCCAGAGTGGGCACCGGGCGCACTCTGGCCCAGCTACGCCTCTGTCCAGCACTTACGTGCAGGAATGGGGAATCAAACCCAGTTCTCCAGATTAGAGTCCACCTACTCTTAACCACTACATCACACTGGCTCAAAAAGCCTCTGGCTCTGGAGAGCCGGTCACTTTTCGGGCCAGGGACCACCAGTAAGTTGACACCCACTGAGCATAATGCTCAAAAGCTTATATCCCAAGATGTTACTGACTCTGGAGACAAAATACATTTCCTCACCACTGCACTGAACTGAAAACTGGATTCTAGGGCTTGTTTCTGTTCTGGGTCCTAGGAGAAGGCTGACCACAGAAGCAGCCCTCTTGGAGAACGCACTTAAGAACATAAGAACAAGCCAGCTGGATCAGACCAGAGTCCATGTAGTCCAGCTCTCTGCTACTCGCAGTGGCCCACCAGGTGCCTTTGGGAGCTCACATGCAGGAGGTGAAAGCAAGGGCCTTCTGCTGCTGCTGCTGCTCCCGAGCACCTGGTCTGCTAAGGCATTTGCAATCCCAGATCAAGGAGGATCAAGATTGGTAGCCATAAATTGACTTCTCCTCCATAACTCTGTCCAAACCATAAATGAATACTCACAGTAAAAAGTCTATAAGAACATAAGAACAAGCCAGCCAGATCAGACCAGAGTCCATCTAGTCCAGCACTCTGCTACTCTCAGTGGCCCACCAGGTGCCATTGGGAGCTCACGTGCAGGAGGTGAAAGCAATGGCCTTCGGCGGCTGTTGCTCCCGATCACCTGGTCTGCTAAGGCATTTGCAATCTGAGATCAAGGAGGATCAAGATGGGTAGCCATAGATCGACTTCTCCTCCATAAATCTGTCCAAGCCCCTTTTAAAGCTATCCAGGTGAGTGGCCATCACCACCTCCTGGGGCAGCATATCCCAAACACCAATCACAGGTTGCGTGAAGAAGTGTTTCCTTTTACTAGTCCTAACTCTTCCCCCCCCCAGCATTTTCAACGAATGCCCCACTTACATAGTCTTCAAATTTGGTGATCTCCTCCTCCAGTATATCTGTCCCAACCTTGTCGTCCTCGACCACACACTGGATCTGGAGTTTCTTGATGCCGTAGCCCACTGGGACCAGCTTGGAGGCTCCCCAGACCAGGCCGTCCATCTGAATGGTTCGGACGTACTCCTCCATCTTGGCCATGTCGGTTTCGTCATCCCACTGAAACAGGTGAGAAAAGAGAAGAAGGGGGGGTTACTTTTTCCAGCAGTCAGTGAAACCCAGGGGCTGAACTGAGCTAGGGAAAGCTGGCGAAGGATTGCCCTTGGAAGTGCAGTTTATTTATTTATTGAATTTAATATACCGCCCTATCCCCGAAGGGCTCAGGGCAGTGTACAAATAAAACATCATCTAAAAACATAAATATAGTTTAAAACAACAATCCTATCCTAGAGCAGCGTCCCACAAAACCCTTACAAAACCCTCCTAATAAGAATGGTGGGTCCTGATGGTATTAAGGACCCATGGGGGGTACAGAGGAGGAGTTAGCCCTTCCACATTGCTGGGGCTAGGGGTGTAGCGCTCCCCCCACCACGGCAATCTGAAAATCTACACAAAAAATGTTGGCCCTCACTTTGAACCAGAGATTAAATCTGATTTTTGTTCTTTTCTTCTATTTTAACTTTAAAAAAAGAAATTGTGTATATTTATGGCATTAAAAGATAAATTAAGTTGTATGATACGTTGATATCATACAATACGATACTATCATACAATACTATACATATATTTTATGCATTTCTGAGATTCTAAACTTTTTCTGCGCCATCTGCCGGCCTTCACGGATCGTTTGCAGTTTCTACAAAACTCTCAAAATTCCCCTTGAATTTGTTACGCTGACCCGCAATATATCAAAATTGTGATGGGGAAAGTCATGATGTGGAAGGGATGACTGTAAAAGGCTTTCTGGAGATAAGCAGGAAGTAAATCCATATTGCAAATTCACATCGGTAAACTGTAAACATACAGTTAGTGCTTCATGATTACTGCAAAACGTTTGAGTGTGCAGATCATAAAAAGCTATGGGGCTCTTGGGCTAGCAATTTTATGAAACGGTAGATTCCCCATTCTCCTTGACGCGAGTCTTCACAAAGAACCTACGTATCAGTAGCTTCGCCCCCCTTCCACACTCTTGTCTTGAAGAGCTGATTATCATGTGAGCACATAAGGTCAGTGTGGAACCGGGCCAAGGCCACTGAGTAGCAGAGAGAGAACAAATGCAGACCACAACTGCAACCAGGAGAGGGGGGATTTGGCAAAGCTCCACAACATTTCTGCTGGGTGCACTCTGCCAGATGATCATTATTCTCAGTGTTTTCTCTTGGCCTGGAAAATCCTACGGGGTCGCCATAAACCAGCTTCAACTTGACGGTCCTTTCCAATCCCCCCCGTCCCCAAAACAGGTCCACTCAAAATAAATTTTGTGGGACAAAACTGGCTGCAACATCACCATAACCCTAGAAGAAGAATAATTTGGATTTACATCCCCCCTTTCTCTCCTGTAAGGAGACTCAAAGGGGCTTACAATCTCCTTGCCCTTCCCCCCGACCCCAACAAACAGCCTGTGAGGTGGGTGGGGCTGAGCGAGCTCCAAAGAACTGTGACTAGCCCAAGGTCACCCAGCTGGAATGTGTTGGAGTGCACAAGCTAATCTGGTTCACCAGATAAGCCTCCGCAGCTCAAGTGGCAGAGCGGGGGATCCAACCTGGTTCTCCAGATTAGAGTGCACCTGCTTTTAACCACTACACCACCTAACGTGATTCCTTCGCTAGGGGAGAGGGACTTACTGGCTTGACATCCAGGAGGATCGAGGACTTGGCGATCAGCCCGGGCTTCTTGGACTTCTTCTCCGAGTACTGCAGCAGCCGCTCTTCCCGAACTCTGGCAGCCTCCTGGTCTTCCTCCTCGTCGTCACTGCCAGTAACAAGGTGCGATATCGTCATATTAGATCCTCCTCGGCGTGGCGGCAGAGACTTCTGTTATCGCGAGTTCGCGTCGCGAAGAGCGGCCGGCAGCAGCTCCACTTTCCTCGGAGGAGCAGGGAGGGGCTCCACTTTCTTCATGGGGGTGACATGCTTCGAGGAGGCAAAAGGAAACCATGAACCCTGCTGTGGAGCAAAAGTGAGAAGCGAGAGCCAGCGGCTGTGAAGCAAAAGCAAAAGCCAGTGGCAAAGCAAAGAGAGTGAAAGAGGGGTTTGGGGGAAGGTACCACTGATGGCAGGAGGAAGACAAACCTGTCTCACGAGACACATTCCAACCCCGGAAGTCTGTCTCTACAAACTGAAGTGAACAGGAAGGATTTGGGCGTCTTAATGGATAGTTCCATGGGAATGTCAACTCAATGCACGACAGCTGTGAAAAAGGCAAACTCTATGCTGGGGATAATTGGGAAAGGAGTTGAGAATAAAACTGCAAGGATTGTCATGCCCTTATATAAAGCCTTGGTGCGACTGCACTTGGAGTACTGTGTCAGTTCACAATGGTCAGCGCAGATCTCAAAAAAAGTGGATATTGAAGAGGATAGAAAAAAGAAGTGCTGAGAAGGGCAGCGAGTGATGATTTGAGGGACTTCGGAGTTAACCTCCCCTTATGAGGTGAGAGGCTGCAGCGTTTGGGACTCCTTTAGTTTGGAGAAGGAGACATCTGAGGGGGGGATATGATTGAAGTCTATAAAATTATGCATGGGGTAGAAAATGTTGACAGAGAGAAATTTTTCTCTCTTTCTCCCAATACTAGAACCAGGGGGCATTCATTGAAAATGCTGGGGGGAAGAATTAGGACTAATCAAAGGAAACACTTTTTTCTCATGCAACATGTGATTGGTGTTTGGAATGATGCTGCCACAGGAGGGTGGTGAGATGGCCACCTCACCTGGTAGCTTTTAAAAGCGGGCTTGGACAGATTTTGTGGAGGAGAAGTCGATCTATGGCTACCAATCTTGGGATCCCTCCCTTGATCTCCAGGTTGCAAATGCCTTAGCAGACCAGGTGCTCAGGAGTAGCAGCTGCAGCAGAAGGCCACTGCTTTCACATCCTGCACGTGAGCTCCCAAAGGCACCTGGTGGGCCACTGCGAGTAGCAGAGTGCTGGACTAGATGGACTCTGGTCTGATCCAACAGGCTAGTTCTTATGTTCTTATGTCCTAAGGGCACTCAGGCATGGCAGCCTCTATTTATTCCACCAGGGCTTGCACTCGATAATTTCCTGTGGTGAGGGGGTTACCTTCTGCGGCTTTGGGCTGCAAAACGTTCTGGGCCAGTCTATCTATTTACAAAATTGGTATCTTGTCTTGTAAGGGTATTCAAAGGAGTTAAGGAAAGGTCATGTTGAACTTGGGAGACGTGAAGTTTCGACATGTTATACTGATCAATTTCCTCTCGAGTATTTTGGCTATTTCCCACTTTGAAGTGTGCCAGGGGTCAACAAAAAGAAGAGCAGGAAGGGCTAGCCAGTAAAAAGTTCCCAACGCATGGCTCAGATTCACGCTGCGGTGGTGACATGGCTGAGACCACAGGCTGATTCATGGGGCTCAAAAGAAGCATTCTTTGTTCAGTCTGCCACTACCTGGGGTGACAGAGGTAAAATCTGCTTTCGCGGTGTGTGTGTGTGTGTGTGTGTGTGTGTGTGTCTACAGATGCTTCTGTGCCTCCAAATGACGGAGCAATGGAGAGTTGGGGGGTTGCTTTACCTGTGTGGGGGGTGTCTGGGAAGGGTGATGAGAGGTAGATGTCTTTTCCAGCATGCTCAGGCGAGTTTCCAATCTGGAGACGGCAAGCTGGAGGTCCGTAACCACTGCAGGTAGGGGAGAGAAGACATAGACACAAAACCACGGCATCAGCCACAGGGGAACCTGGCCCGCAAAGGATGCATTCGCTTTCTTTTCGTCCGGGCAGCACTGGCATTGGTGGCCGGACCACCAAATTCACAAAGACGACGACGACTTTGGGTTCATACCCCCCCTTCTCTCTTATAAGGAGACTCAAAGGGGCTTACAAGTTCCTCCCCCTCACCCCCACAACAAGCACCCTGTGAGGTGGGTGGGGCTGAGAGAGCTCTGAAGAGCTATGACTAGCCCAAGGTCACCCAGCTGGCATGTTCGGGCTTTCCTGAGCCATCCACCCCACTTAACTTCCAAGATTTTGGATTTATACCCCCCTTTTCTCTCCTGTAAGGAGGTAGGTGGTGTAGAGAGAGAGATCCAAAAAGCTGTGACTCTAGCCCAGTGATTCCCAAAGTGGGCGCCACCGCCCCCTGGTGGGTGCTGCAGCGATCCAGGGAGGCAGTGATGGCCACAGGTAGAAACATTAATACATATATCTTTCTGTTTAATTGCTATTAACATTTAAAAAAAATAATTTCCAGGAGGCGCTAAGTAATATTTTTTCTGGAAAGGGGGCAGTAGGCCAAATAAGTTTGGGAACCACTGCGTCTAGCCCAAGATCACTCAGCTGTCGTGGTTCACCAGATAAGCCTCCACAGCTCAAGTAGCAGAGCGGGGAATCAAACCCGGTTCTCCAGATTAGAATGCATCTGCTCTTCACCACTACGCCACGCTGGCTCTCATAGAGAATATCCAACATGCTCAGTCAGGAGCTCCTGCCACTCACCGCTACGGAGGTTCAGATTCTCCACCTCCAGTCCTGCAATTCTGGCCACCAGCTCATTTTGGTCTCCAGACGGCCCTGCCGAGGAGGTGCTGTTAGCACTCTGCAATGAAGGCAGACAGAAGGAAGGGGTTGGGGTCAATAGCTGCCATTTCATCAGGCTGAAACATGTACCACCTAACTGTGCTGTACCATTGGGGAAGGGGGAGGACATTGGGGACAGGGGGAGGAGAAGCAAAGCGGGGGGGACACAACTAGGACAAAGGAAGGTCACAAGAAAGCACGAAGCCTGCTTCAACAGCCTCACTCGCCTTGAACCTGGTGATGAATTGGGGTGGGGCAGGTACCTTCACTTCTTGCGGCGGCCAAGAAAGCCAATGCGATTCTGGGCTGAATCATTAAGAATATAGTGTCTAGGTCCGTGGTGGCGAACCTTTGGCACTCCAGATGTTATGGACTACAATTCCCATCAGCCCCTTCCAGCATGGCCATCAGCTTCCGGCATGGCCAATTGGCCGTGTAACATGGCGAATTGATGAAACAACAGTCCACTAACATCTGGAGATATAAGGTTATTCGCCACCACTGGTCTAGATCAAGGGAAGTAATTAAACCTCTCTATTCTGCATTGGTCAGACCTCACCTGGAATACTGTGTACAGTTCTGGGCACCGCAATTCAAGGACACTGACAAGCTGGAACAGGTCCAGAGGCGGGCAACCAAAATGGCGAAAGGTCTGGAATCCATGCCCCACGAAGAGAGACTTAGGGAGCTGGGGATGTTTAGTTTGGTGAAGAGAAGGTTAAGTGGGGGACATGATAGCCATGTTTAGATATTTGAAGGGATGTCATGTTGGTGAGGGAGCAAGCTTGTTTTCTGCGGCTCGAGACTAGGACCGGGAATAATGGGTTCAAGGTGAAGGAAAAGAGATTCCACCTAAACATCAGGAAAAACTTCCTGATCATCAGGGCTGTTCAATAGTGGAATTCACTGCCTCGGAGAGTGGTTTAGTCTCCTTCTTTGGAGGTTTGAAAACAGAGGCTGGATGAACATATGTCGGGAGTGCTTTGATGGTGTGTTCCTGCATTGCAGGGGGTTGGACTTAATGGCCCGTTGGGTCTATTCCAACTCTATGATTCTTAAAGGCAATATTTCTGTACCTTCATCCTGTGAAAGCATTCTATACGTTGGTAACTATGCCCTCTTTCCATGCATAGCATATCCCCAAATCTTAAAAGGAAGCGACAGTTTCGTGCCAACCTATGCATTTGTGGCACAGAAGTAGGGTGCAGGAAGGGCCTTTGGAGGCCACACCTGTGTCATGCCTGGCTCCAGGCTTAGTCCCCGGCGAAGATTTCACACAGCAGGTGAAGAGAAGCAGGGAGAGCCATTGCTGGCCAGAGCAGGATGTCCTGAAAAGAAGGCCTCACTGGGTATGGCAGCTTCACATTTGCTTCATAGAAAAGGGGGCTTTCTGTCCCAATGCCGGGATGTCTCCCTCCTGCCATCAAAGGGGCTTAGGGATTTGCACCTGCTTGTGGGGAGGGGGCCTCACCTACTGATATGTTAATGGCCCTTTTGCCTTTCCTTTCATTTTCCTTTGATGCTGGCAACTGAAGTGAACTAGAAGCAACTCTAGCGGGAGAAGCGGCAGGTGGCTGAGAAGTATCACTGCGCTGGCCTTGAGATGCTCAACTCCCAAACATCTCTCTTTCCGGGGTGCTGTGTGGTTTCCGGGCTGTATGGCCGTGTTCTAGCAGCATTCTGACGTTTCGCCTGCATCTGTGGCTGGCATCTTCAGAGGATCTGTGGCTTCTGAAGATGCAGCAACACAGCGTCGAAATGCTGTTTTAGCCAAGTGGCCAATGCCCAAAGCTCCCCACAACACCAATATTCCATTGAAAGTCCAGCCGACATCGCATCTGGAAAGCCTCTCTTTCATCGTCCTGTATCAGCCCGTTCACATTCTAGTGGGGAATCAGGGAGGGGGGATTAATGGCAAGAACTCTGGGGAAATAAAGGCAACTGTATTCCTGTGGTCTGGCAGAATTGGCTTTCTGAAAGCCAGGTTCTTGCTGTTATCAATAAAGACTTCTGAGTTCTTCACCAGAGTCTCCTTATTGACTTCAGTCCCAAGACCTGACATCCTGACACCTTTTAGGAGAAAAAGCCAAAGCGGGACTCCCATTCCACCGAAGATGCAGAATTCAAGGTAGGTGATCAGAATAGCATTTTGGTTCAGTCATGGGGATTCCCTTCTTCACAAGAGAGCACAGATAAATCAAAAGAAGAAGAGAAGAAGAAGAGTTTGGATTTATATCCCCCCTTTCTCTCCTGCAGGAGACTCAAAGGGGCTTACAATCTCCTTGCCCTTCCCCCCTCACAACAAACACCCGGTGAGGTGGGTGGGGCTGAGAGAGCTCCGAGAAGCTGTGACTAGCCCAAGGTCACCCAGCTGGCGTGTGTGGCAGTGCACAACCTAATCTGGTTCCCCAGATAAGCCTCCACAGTTCATGTAGCAGAGCGGGGAATCAAAACCGGTTCCTCCAGATTAGATACACGAGCTCTTAACCTCCTACGCCACTGCTGCTGCAGACTGACTAGTTCTTTGAACCTCATGGTCGACTTCGAGAACAGCAGCCTCTCAGCCTCCATACTTTTGAAACTGGGAAGATCTCAAAAGCAGTTTGTGGTGTTGTACTGGAGGGGTATGTCGACTGTTCCAACCACGCCAGCACACCACCACTGAACAAGCTGGGATCCAGTCACCACCAGATCAGATTCCAGCAATGCAAGCAAGATGGTTTTCAATTATTCTAAATTTGTCTTTAAGGTGCTACTGGACACAAGGAAGATTTTCACGGTGTGAGCTTTCGATAGTCAAAACATCCTTCCTCAAAACACCCTTAGACTGCAGACCAACACAGTTACCTTCTGAAATGATCTTCTCAGAGGTGGGATTCAGGCGGTTCGCACCGGTTCTTCTCAACTGATCGCTAACCTACTGCAATCCCACCAGGGCGGCCACGCCTCTGGGTCGGTGGCACAGCCTTTGCTTCAGGAGAGGCCTGCTGCCCCACAGCCGCTGCCTTCCCTTGCCTCCCCGCACCCAACATTAGGACTAATAAAAGGAAACACTTCTTCACGCAACATGTGATTGGTGTTTGGAATATGCTGCCACAGGAGGTGGTGATGGCCACTCACCTGGATAGCTTTAAAAGGGGCTTGGACAGATTTATGGAGGAGAAGTCGCTCTATGGCTACCAATCTTGATCCTCCTGGATCTGAGGTTGCAAATGCCTTAGCAGTCCAGGTGCTCGGGAGCAGCAGCAGCAGAAGGCCATTGCTTTCACCTCCTGCACGTGAGCTCCCAAAGGCACCTGGTGGGCCACTGCAAGTAGCAGAGTGCTGGACTAGATGGACTCTGGTCTGATCCAGCAGGCTAGTTCTTATGTTCTTATTGGAAAGGGGGGGCACAGCAGCCAGGGAAGTGGGCGGTTGGGGGTGGGGGCGAACCAGTGGTTGGAATTTTAGAATCCCACCACTGGATCTTTTTAAATGACTTGAACACTAAGAAGGAGTTTGGAAGTTTCTAAAAAGCTAACCACGGAGTGAGAAAACGGGGTGGATAAGCTTGATAAATGAAAGCTCTCTTTCCCCATGTCATGAAAAACCCTGACGGGCAACTGAACACCATTGTGTGGTTACCTGGCAAACAGAAAATCATTAACTGGCCACCTGCAAGACTCAGGAGTTATGGCACGGCATGGAGGCAGGACAGGAAACACGAAGGATCACAAAAAGGTCCCCACACACCGTGACAGAGACAGGCAGACACAATTCAGACTGTACTTTCCTCCCCACCCCATCCCGCGACTTACAGTCGCACGGCCTGACTGCTTCTTGCGACGAGCAGGAGGGGCTTCCTGGGGGTTTTGCAAAACTGTCTTGAGCTGGAAAGGGCAAGAGCATTTTTTTGGTGTTGTTTTGGGTAAAAACGCTTGGACCGAGATCCGCTTATACAGCCGTGAGATGAGCAAGCACAGCAGAGAGAGGCGCGTGCAGGCAAGCATGCAGAAGCCAGGAGCTCATAAATAAAAAGAAGAAAGACAACCCATTCAGACACTGGCTGCGCTCCTGATGCAGCTAGTTGCTTAAGCGGGCACAATAAGTCTGACCCTGGGAAAATATGACGCTTTACATCACTGCATGGGAAATATAGTGAGGAAGCTTTACAGTCAATCATAAACACAACTGGCTAGCAGCTCCCACAGATATATAAGGAAACTATTATCTTGGAGCAGCAAGTGGAACCGCGTGTGCAAAACAGGCTGTGTTCCTGGAGAGTATCCTCAAGCTCTACCGAGGGATGATCTGGTAGACACAATATACCTGAGACTTCCACAAACTTTTTGATCAAAGTTCCAGACTAAAAGCCCCCAAAGATGACAGGCAGGTCACCTTAAAGACTGGTTAACGCCTTCTTCCACGTGTTCCTGCCCAGGAATTAAGATCACTGTCCCACCAGTAGAAGAAACTTGTTTGGTGGGACAGTGCTTTTGGGTGGCAGCTGCACATGAAACAATTTCCCCAGGAACACCCACCCTGCTCCCCTCGCTTCCGGTCATTAGGAAGTAGCTGGATACAGTTTTAATCACAAATCATAAAGGATGGAGAGACAACAGCAAACAAGAGACAACAGCAAACAAGTGAAGAGTGTCTTCACACGGTCAGTTCCAGAGCACCAATAGAAAACATTACAATGATTAGGGTGTTGTGAGTTTTCCGGGTTGTATGGCCGTGTTCCGGGAGCATTTTCTCCTGATGTTTCGCCTGCATCTGTGGCTGGCATCTGCCAATTCCCACTATGCTTATCAAGAGGTCAAAGTTCAAGTACTTTTTTTTTTTGGCAAGTTTGAATATTTAGAACAGCATGGCCTGAAAGTTTAGAACAGCACAATGTTTAATTTTGGTAACTAAGAACTACTGGAAGGCCCTCGGGATAAAATATAGCAAGTAGGGCAAAAATGGCAGTCCTTTTTGACTTTCAACCACTGAACAAGTGAAATAAAATACAGGCCCCAAATGCAGAATTCACAGAGAATACACTATCGCCTTGCCGCCAAAAGCTCAAAGAACAACCACCACAACACCAGAGGTCTCTTCCAACTCTATGATTCTAACTGCCCAGACAAGCAGCATCCTCCATTGCCTCACTGATCCCAGGTAACCCCAAACCAGCCCAGCTGGACACAAGAGGCTTGTGGAAAATAAGCAAGGCAGGCACAAGTGAGGGCAGGTCAGCAGGCGGGATGGGGAAAATCTGTGCAGCTGCGGCAGAGCTTTGCAGAGATGGCCACAGAGGGGCAAACGCAAAGGATGTAGCAAGAGACTCCAAAGTCTGTTGAGAATTCCATTGCTTAAGAAGCCTTAAGACAACTAAACAATCTACAATTATCAGAGAAAGAAGAAGAAGAGGAGGAGGAGGAGGAGGAGGAGGAGGAGGAGAAGAGTTTGGATTTATATCCCCCTCCCCTTTCTCTCCTGTAAGGAGACTCAAAGGGGCCTACAAACTCCTTTCCCTTCCCACCTCACAACAAACACCCTGTGATGTGGGTGGGGCTGAGAGACTCCGAAGACCTGTGACTAGCCCAAGGTCACCCAGCTGACATGTGTTGGAGTGCACAAGCTAATCTGGTTCCCCAGATTAGCCTCCACAGCTCAAGTGGCAGAGCGGGGAATCAAAGCCGTTTCTCCAGATTAGAGTGTGCCTGCTCTTAACCACTACACCACAGGTGTAACTCATGGCCCTCCAGATGTTTTGGACTACAGTTCCCATCATCCCCTGCCAGCATCATGCTGGGAACTGTAGTCCATAACATCTGGAGGGCCGCGAGTTTGATACCTGTGCACTACACCATGCTGGACAGAAATATAACGATACCATCCTTATACATAATTCACGAAGGGTTGGAACGTTCCACAACAAACCCCCAACTAATAGGCGTGCAAGACTCACAAAGTTAGTCCAGCACACCCATCAGTTGGAAGTGCGTCCCTCGCATTCCAACCACAGCCCCCGGCCCCCCACCTCTCTTCCCAAGATCTGCAGGCCTCAGGAAGCGAGGTGGGAGGGAGACGCGGCCCCGATCCCGTGTGCTGGCTTCTCCCTTCCCAAGACTCGCTGCTGCACCCGCCACCAACAGCTGTCTATTTCATGCTGTATTTTTTAGCACAAGGGGCTTTCCTGCTAGGCTGTAAGGTGCAGGCCCGGTAAAAACACCAGTTGGGGGGAGAACTTTGCACGGCCGCCACCTCTGAAACGAGGCAGCATCGTCCTTCTCCCCCCTCATCCGGTGTTTTTGAAACTCGCCAAACTAGCGAATTTTTCAAAAAAACACCATTGTGTACCTGGTGCCGTTCACTTGGCACCGCTTTTAGGCGCATCCTTTCTTTCCCAAACTTACCTTCTCTTCCCTACTCCGCAGGGATGAGAAGTTTTTTTTTTTTAAAGGACGTGCCTCTGTGCGGAGGTACCTCTGTGAGCTGCGGTAGTTCTGGGGCTGCCCGCACGGAAGTGTGCGAACGGCCCCAAGGCTGCACCAGGGTTGTTTATCCCAGTGTGCAACCGCTTCACTGGCCGGTGCAGAGTGGGCCTTAGTGGAAAAGCTTGCGTGCATTCATCCCCCTACAGACTAGCCTCGTGATGGCGAACCTTTGGCACTCCAGATGTTATGGACTACAATTCCCATCAGCCCCTGCCAGCCTGGCCAATTGTAGTCCATAACATCTGGAGTGCCAAAGGTTCACCACCACTGGACTAGCCTATTAAATTTCACATGGTTTTCGGAGAAGTCTCCTAAGAGCAAAGTCACGGTGCAAGAGGTCATGAGGTACAGCTTTTGCTTCACTGGGCTCTCACCATTTCTGACTGCATGAAAAGGACCGTGTTGACACACAAAGATGCCTTCTACTGGGTCATAAGCATTTCCGTCACCTGCCACCTGATACTTTAAACTCTGCGATCCCTGGCAAGAAGCTTTATATACATATTAAAATATTTTATTTCATAGAACTTTTTTTCTCTGGGTTGCTCAGCTAATGCCTCATTTTGGTGCTCTCCCTAGTCCCGTGGTGGCGAACCTTTGGCACTCCAGATGTTATGGACTACAATTCCCATCGGCCCCTGCCAGCATGGTCAATTGGCCATGCCGGCAGGGGCTGATGGGAATTGTAGTCCACAACATCTGGAGTGCCACAGGTTCGCCACCACTGCCCTAGTCCATGTCCTGTTTTTAAAACAGAACAAGACTTGGTCATGTGCCGGGAGGGATGGAATAGTTTGATATTTTTAAGTCTGTAGAAGCAGCTGTGTTATTGGAGAATAAGGGATTGAACAGGGAACTTCCTTCATGCAAAGCAGATGTTCTGAAGGCATGCGTGAACACACGGCTGTATTAAAAATGTGCTTCATGTGCATGTCACTGTGCCAATGAAACACCTTCCACAACAATTTTCATAGCCATGCTGGTTTGCAGTAGAACAGCCAGATTGGAATCCAGGAACAGCTTAGAGCAGCGGTGGCGAACCTTTGGCACTCCAGATGTCATGGACTACAGTTCCCATCATCCCCTGCCAGCATGGCCAATTGGCCATGCTGGCCAGGGGCTGATGGGAATTGTAGTCCATAACATCTGGAGTGCCAGAGGTTCGCCACCACGGGCTTAGAGCATAGGTATCAAACGCGTGGCCCTCCAGATGTTATGGACTACAATCCCCATCATCTCCTGACAGAATCATGCTGGCAGGGGATGATGGGAACTGTAGTCCATAACATCTGGAGGGTCAAAGGTTCGCCACCACGGGTTTAGAGAATAGGTATTAAACGTGCGCCCCTCCAGATGTTATGGACTACAATCCCCATCATCTCCTGACAGAATCATGCTGGCAGGGGATGATGGGAACTGTAGTCCATAACATCTGGAGGGTCAAAGGTTCGCCACCACGGGTTTAGAGAATAGGTATTAAACGTGCGCCCCTCCAGATGTTATGGACTACAATTCCCATCATCTCCCGCCAGCATCATGCTGGCAGGGGATGATGGGAACTGTAGTCCATAACATCTGGAGGGCCACAATTTTGACACCTGTGGCATAGAGAAAACAAGATGTTTAGGGCATGAGCTTTCAAGAGTCAAAGTACCTGAAGAAGGGAGTTTTGACCCTCAAAAGGTGACACCCCAAAAATCTACGGCGCTACTGGCCTTGAATCTAACTTCTCACATCAATTTCTCTCTGACATGCACAGCGTTGTACAACCAGGACATTTTCTAATACAGGATAAACACTGAAACGCGGAACTGCTCACCCGCAGCCCCAAATGGTAAAACCCGGCCAAAAAAACACACAGTGCAACAGCTCCCATTTTCACGTCCCAGCTCCGCGCAAGAGCTGAAGACAGACCGAGGGCCCCAACTTCAGTGCAACTCAGCTAAAGCAAGCAATAATAGAATGGGGTGTTGTGGGTTTTCGGGGTTGTATGGCCGTGTTCCGGTAGCCTTTTCTCCTGCCAGCCACAGATGCAGGCGAAACGTCAGGAGAAAAGGCTACTGGAACACGGCCATACAACCTGGAAAACCCGCAACACCCTAGTGCAGTGATGGCAAACCTTTTCGAGACCGAGTGCCCAAATTGCAACCCAAAACCCACTTATTTATCGCAAAGTGCCCACGCGGCAATTTAACCCGAATACTGAGGTTTTAGTTTAGAAAAAGCGGTTGGCTCCGAGGCATGCGTTACTCGGGAGTAAGCTTGGTGGTAGTCGGTGGCTCTGTTTTGAAGCAACCATGCATCTCTTCAAACGGGTGAATCACAACCCTAGGAGGCTTTACTCAGAAGCAAGCCCCATTGCCAGCAACTGAGCTTACTCCCAGGTAAAGGATCACGCTTTAGTTCTTCGCATGAAAATCAGTGGGGTTTGTATGAAAATCGCATGAAAATCACTGCTTCCCCAAAACTAGGTCTTAGGTTTAATGCTAATAATCGATCCCAGTGGCCCAGGCCAACCTAGGGGTGTGTGGGGGTGGGTGGGTGTGTAGCAATTACCCCCCCCATGACGAACTCTGTGTGCGCGTGCCCACAGAGAGGGCTCTGAGTGCCACCTCTGACACTAGTGCCATAGGTTCGCCACCACTGCCCTAGTGATTCCGGCCATGAAAGCCTTCAACAATACAAAGAATAGAATGCATGCCCCTTAGGAGGAGGGTGGGGGGGGTGCCCTGCTTGCCCTCCCCCTCTGAAATTACGGTCAGAAAAGCCACACACACACGCACACACAGTCTACGCAAATTGATCACAGTGGGAGAAAGTATCTGTGAGATATGCCACAGCTAGGAAAAATGAATGCAGTGTAGCCAGCTGGTGAGAGAGCGCCCGGGTACTCACTCCGGCCAGTGACTTCTGGATATTCTCCCTGGCTCTGGCAATGTCGCGGAGGATCGTGGTGGCTCCGTTCTCCTGCAAACAGTGCAGAAAGAACCAAGTGGTTTTTTCTCTAAAGGTATACACACATACAGCAGAAATTACAGAGGGCAGATCACACAGAAGGAAGGGAGAAGGAGCAAAGTGCATCCCGTGGAAAGGTCAGCCCCCCCCAAATCCAGCTGCCAGATGCTTTCAGCCACTCCAGACTGCTCTCTGGCACATGCCACCACGGCTCTATCATTTCTCTTTGAAGAGAAACTGATCCACCCTGGTGAGGTGGTTAAGAGCAGGTGGATTCTGATCTGGAGAACCGGGTTTGATTCCCCACTCCTCCACTTGAGTGGTAGAGGCTTATCTAGTGAACCAGATGTGTTTCCGCACTCCTACATTCCTGCTGGGTGACCTTGGGCCAGTCACAGTTCTCTCAGAACTCTCTCAGCCCCACCTGCCTCACAAGGTGTCTGCTGTGGGGAGAGGAAGGGAAAGGAGCCTGTAAGCCACCTTGAGTCTCCTTACAGGAGAGAAACGTGGGGTATAAATCCAAAACTCCTCTTCTTCTTTCGTAACTTTAGCTCCTGCAGCTGTTTTATATAACAACCCACCGGGTGGTGTCCTAGCAGGACGACAGGAAGTCTGGGAAGACACGGCCTGCAGAGACGTTCCTCCCATTGGGCAAAGTGGGCAGTTGCCCAGGGCACCACCTTGTGGGGGGCGCCAAAAATGCAGGTGGGATTTTTTTTTGAATTTTCAGTGTTTTTCAGTTTTTGGCCTGCAGGGGGCGCAGCTTTTAGGCTAGCAGCACCAAAGGTTCAGGGATTTTTCAGGAGACTATCCTGATGATATCACCCAGGTTTGGTAAGATTTGGTTTAGGGAGTCCAAAGTTATGGACTTCCATAGGGAGTGTCCCCATCTCCCATTGTTTCCAATGGGAGATAATAGGAGATGGGGGCTACACCTTTGAGGGTCCATAACTTTGGACCCCCTGAACCAAACTTCACCAAACCTGGGTGATATCATCAGTAAGGGCTCATGAAGATACTCTGAAATTTTGGTGCTGCTATCTTAATAATTGCACCCCTGACAGCAGGCAAACCCTAAATTTCCCCAGATTCTCCTTTTAAATCCATCCCCTTCCTGCCAATGCTTTTCTTTCTTTCTTTCTTTCTTTCTTTCTTTCTTTCTTTCTTTCTTTCTTTCAATGCCTAATAAAGGTTGTTGTTGGGGGGGGCATCAAACTCAGGTTTTGCCCAGGGCTCCAGTTTGCCTAGGTACGCCACTGACGGCCTGCCTCTGAACATCTACAGAGCGAAATCCTCACATTTTGCAGAACCCGCCCCTCTTTAATCAAAACAGAGTTGATCAGACACTGACTTCAAATCCTGAAAAGAAGAATGAAGGAGGATAGTGGGATTTCAGGAAGAGACGGGATTCTGAAGAATTAGGAGAATTTGTCTGAGCTCTCCACTTGTCGTTTCTCAGTAAGGTCACCAAACGACAGACATGTGTACTCCTTTCAACAACAGGGCAACCCGTTCCACTCTGCTCCTCAGCAATCCTGCCCTCTGCTGGCCTAAGCTGAGGGACAGGACCGTGTTTTCTGGGTGCTGGTGACTGTCAGCAGCAGTTTAAGTCTCATTCATGGAATCCCTCCGTGCTCGCCCTCTGACACATAACTGGGGGCAAGGGAGGCAGAGGACAACACCGGCGCATGCCGTCTCCCCGCTCACAGTGGGCTGATTTTGCAAGGCACCCTTCAGCCTCACTCAGGGCACCCAGTCTGGGAATCGCTGCCTTGCTACAGCCACTAATTCCTTTTAAAACCGTGCCCTGAAGCCATTCAGACCAATCCACATCAGTGATAGCCAATGTAGAGAAAATGCCAGCCCTTCTACCCAGTAAACAAGCTTATGTAAGATGCTCCTTTATGAACTTGGCAGCCTGATGAAAATTGATTTCGTCGGCTCCAGGTTCCTTACTAAAAGGCGGTGTCGAGAAGCTTTAAGAACGAGCCACGGAAACAGAACACTTGAAAGTTGCTTTTCTAAGTGCCACGCTGGGGCAGAGGGCATCCCATCCTCTCTCCAAGACACTCCCTGCTGTACGACCAGGGGTGTGTCCAGCAAACATGCTGCAGGATAAGCGGTTATCCTGGCAACAGAATACGTCTTAGGGTGTTGTGGGTTTTCCGGGTTGTATGGCCGTGTTCCAGTAGCATCCTCTCTTGACGTTTCGCCTGCATCTGTCGCTAGCATCTTCAGAGGATAGAAGATTGCCAGCCACAGATGCAGGCAAAACGTCAGAGGAGAGAATGCTACTGGAACACGGCCATACAACCCGGAAAACTCACAACACCCTAGTGATTCCAGCCGTGAAAGCCTTTGACAATACACAGAATAAGTCTGGTTCGAAAGTCCTGCCCCAGTTCTTGCAAATTTGCACTACCATCCGAGTAACAAACTCTTGCACTTTAACTGTGTTAAGAATTCCCATCACTATACATGCCCTTTCTAACCTGAGGGAAAGAATGGAAGCGAACGAATGGGAGCCCTGCGGGCACCGAACCATGCTTCATGCAGGACCTGCTCATGCAACACTCTTCTCCGCTGCTGGTTAGCACCCCAGCTTCACCTGAAACCACAGGTGTCAAACTCGCGGCCCTCCAGATGTTATGGACTACAGTTCCCATCATCCCCTGACAGCATGATGCTGGCAGGGGGATGGTGGGAACTGTAGTCCATAACATCTGGAGGGCCACGAGTTTGATACCTATGCCTTAAACCCTTCCCAGAGCCTCTCCTACGCTTGGCTAAGCTCATCAGGATTCAGAACTTTGCAACCTTTAACATAACTGGTAAATAAAGAGCATCTAGCTTCAAGCTGAAAGGGCAGGAGCACTGCTGACAGGGGTAGCCGACTCTGAGTGAAGAGAGCTTGAGAAATGTTCTTTCCTCCATTAGCACTGCTATCCCATGCCTCCTCCTTCCTCCCTTTGCAGCCGGAGATCCCAAAGTGGCTTCCTAAGCAGCTTTAAAAACAGACTCCCAAGAGGAGTCCCCAAACATTCACAAGCTGGGAGTTCGGGAAGCCCCACTGGGCGCGCACAGCTGGCGAGGTGGTCTTTAAAAACACTTGCAAAGGAGGAGGATAGGGGAGCTCCACAACCACCTCCATGGCTCAATCCAGAAAGGGTTACAAACCTGTTTGACACAGCTGCTCCTGGCCAGTAAAAGATCAGAAGAACATGGGGGTAAGATTCAGCATCTTCTGTCCTCCTAATACATATTCTATAGTAAGCCCAAGAGCAGTCTCTTGGGCCCACAGCTGATGCTCAGAAAGATGGAACAGGAGCCGAGGCACCTAATTTTACTACCAAAACCCCGGTAAACGTATTGACTGGAGTATAAGCAGAAGATGGGAAGCCGGGAGGCAGAGGGAGCTCCTTATTTGGGAATTGACTCCCCCTGATGTCATTGCCCAAATAAGGAGCTCCCTCCACTTCCCGGCTGCCTGAGCTTCCTCAAAACCAGCCAGAGGGAGCTCCTTATTTGGGCAATGACATCAGGGGGAGTCACTGTCCAAATAAGGAGCTCCCTCTGCCTCCCGGGGTTTGAGGAAGCCCAGCCAGCCAGGGTTCTCCTTCACCCTCTGAGGAGGGCAGCAACAAGCGGCTTGTGCAGCCGCAGGGAGGTCGTCCCGGCCACACCCCCAGCCTTGGTAGAGGCCTGAAGAGCCGGCTGGTAAGCAGGACTCGTGTATAAGCCGAGGGGGTATTTTTCGGCCTTAAAACAGGGCTGAAAAACTCGGCTTATACGCGAGTATATACGGTAGTTTTTACTAAGCTTGGCGTTTCGGCAAATTCGGCTTGTATTTGGGCCGAATTCAAGCTCCCCGAATCCGAGCCGAACCAAATCCATTTGAATGCCCTGAATCTGAATTGTGATTCGGGCATTCAAATGGATTTGGGGGTGTTTAAAGGGGCCCAGAGGGTCCCTTTAAATCGAACCCCCCCCCCCCGGTCCATGCCTAAGGGGATGGATTTAAAGAGACCCTCTGGGCTCCCTTTAAACAACGTAGGAAGTGTTATTCTTTCGGCGTGGATTGCGGCGCCGGATTTAAAGGGAGCAAGGCCGTACCAATAATTTTATAGCCAAATCAGAATTTTCCCGAATTTTTCCAATACTGCTCAAGCTTAGTTTGTACTTCCAACAGGACAGCTCCCCGAGCAGTCTGAAAAAGCTTCCGATATACCCAAAAGGCTGCAAGTTGAGAATTAAGGACTACACACTGTTGTCCCAGAACTTTTCTGTGGCCCTTCCGTGGTAAACTGACAATCAAGAAGGCATCATGTGTTCTTTTCTACCTCAACAGCATGCAAAGAGCTTTACATGCACATTAATTCTATACTGATCTATAGGGTACTCTCCCAAAACTATTTAGACCTCTGCCCCAAGGAATAGGTGGGAATTAATTTAGAAACTGACCCAGCCAGGGACACCTGTAAGGCTGAACACACTCAAACAAAGCAGCTTAAGAAAGGATAATTTTGAAACCACACAAAGGTCATTATTTGGTACCCTCATAAATTAAGCTAGCAAACTTGTGACAAGTAGAAATTACAAGTGGAAGCTGGCTTGCCCAATTTACATAAGCTATACAGACCAGCTGCCCCCTCATACTGGACAGGGAGAAGTGGGTGGGGTTAAGAAAACCCATACAAATCATACTGTATCACTCCAGAAGCTGTTTATCCCCTACATACAAAATGTACAGAAAGTATTTTGTAATGCAGAGGCCAATCTGCTGGTGATCCCTGGCCCCTCAATGATGCGGCTGGCCTCCACCCGGGCCAGAGCCTTTACAGCTCTGGCCCCTGCCTGGTGGAATGCTCTTCCACCAGCTGTCCGGGCCCTGCGGGATCTTAATGAGTTCCACAGGGCCTGCAAGACGGAGCTGTTCCACCGGGCCTTTGGGGAGGCCGGCCGCTGATGGCCCCGCCCTCCTTTTATAATATTGGTGGATCCTGCCATCCCCCCCTCTTAGGGGATTTGATAGTAGGTTGCCATCTGTTGTGTTTGGTACTAGAACACTGTGTTTTAATGGGGTTTGGTTTTAATATGTATAGAGCCATATTTATTTATTTAATTAATTCTGGTATCCATTGATTTTATCTTGTGCTCTATCTGTGTATTTTGTTGTTCACCACCCTGAGCCCTCCGGGGGAGGGCGGTATACAAGTATAATTGATAGATAGATAAAGATAGATATAGACAGAGAGATAGAGAGACAGAAAGATAGAGACAGAGAGAGATGATAGATAGATGGATGACAGAGAGATAGATGGATGGATGACAGATGGATGGGTGGATGGGTGGATGGATGGGTGGATGGATGGATGGATGATGGATGATGGATAGATGGATGCAACACATCCCCCAGTGTTGTAGCATGCCTGGTCAGAGACTCAGAGCTTTGGGGAAAGAGGCCACCTCCTCCCCTCAACTCTATGGTGAGATGGGATGAGAGGGGCTCCTGCCCTCCGATCCAAGGCAGAAGCCTACCATCTGGCAAGAGAATGGCAGGAAGTCACTGTCTTGGAAAAACTCTGACACTATACATATACAATTTGATGAGCTCTCTACAATGAGTATTATTTGAGCACAGTCTGCAGCCACCAACCAGTTCAGAGGCAGTCTGCCTCTGTTTACCAGCTGCTGGAGAGGCAAGCTTTCACGCCTTGCTCATTGGCTTCTTGGAAGTATTTGGCCAACCACTGCAGGACTCTGCACGAGGACTTCTGGTGTGATCCAGAACACGTCTCTCCAAGTTCAGCAGGTTTGAGAGTGTGAGCGGGAAAACGTCAACAGGCAGACGAGAACAGGATCTCTGCTTCCCTTCCACGTGGACCAGAGCACTCTGGAACCCCATGGGACTGATGCCTCTGCCCCAGGAGGAGGTGGGTGGGTGGGGGTCTTACCTGTGGGCATGAAGGGCTGCAGAGCGGACCATTCATCTGTTCAAAGAACCTCCTCTCGGCATCGTCGTACTTGAACTTATCAAACCAGATCTTCTCGTGCATGAGGAAGTTGGTGGCCATGTCTCTGCAAAGAGGAAGAGGCCAAACGAACAGTTAGGAATAATTCAGCAGAGCGGCCAGCACCCACGTTTGTAAAAAAAATGGCACAGGCCCTTCCCCACTTCAGAACACGCACGGTAAACCTCAACACCCCCCCCCCCGTTCTCAGTTAATCCAGTTTACACAGGCCCTCTTTTGGCTCAAGTATCAGGCTGACTTCTCTTGTCTGCTTTTAACAGGACACAGCAAAGCTAAGTTAGAACCCCTTTCATTAGCGCCTCTTTGGAACCCAGCACAACCAACCCGATAAGCACCCGAAAAATCTGCACGGATCGTTCAACGCAACAGGACAAAGGAGCCGGCCTCAGAAAGGCCACACACATGTGTTGAGAAATTACACTTTCCTGGCACTTCCAGAAGGGCAGAACACCCCCCACGGAGACAGAATGGCTAGTGTCACAATGCATACATTTCTCCCAAAGGACTCTGCGTAAATGGCTTGGGGTGGGTGGGTAAAGCTTCCTCCCTTGTGAGCAAGATGGGGATTGTGCCTCAATCTGCCTCGGCCCACAGAAAGGGAGCTCTGGCCAGGTCAGAATCTCACTCGGAGCCAAGCACCACTTCCACAGCATATTGGTAGCGGTCACCAGTCAGGCTGCACGTTCAGCAGCGGTGAACAAACGAACCCAACTTTTCCAAAAGGAAAACTGTAGAAGGAGCATTGCCGGACATCCCCCTGAACTCTGTGTTTTCTTCCAATCTGGAAGACACCGACATGCAACCACAAAGGTGGGAAGTGTGGGCGTGGCAAGTGGAATCTACCGTGGAAGGGAATCACAGCACAGGTCTGCTCAACTAGTGCATCATCTTCACAGGTGTGGGAGTGGGGTGGATACTGTTCACAGCAGGTGGCTACAACAGGCCGTTTTTGGCAGGATACAATGAAGGACCACAGGAGAAAAAGAACGGGGCGGGGAAAGGGAGGGAGAGAATGCAACGTGAAGCCTCATCGGTTACTGCTATGAAGTTCCTGAGATGGGGACACAGGGCTAAAGGCCAAAGTACAAAACACCTGAGACAGCCACCACTCCAGTTTATTCCACTCACACAACGCCCAACGCCTTTCTAGATCACACCAAAGGAGCCCAAGAGCCACCACAAAGAAAAGGGATCCTTTGGCACTGGATTTCTAGAAATAACAGCCAGAAAAGGGTACACGGTATCAGTGGTGGGATCCAAAAATTTTAGTAACAGGTTCCCATGGTGGTGGGATTCAAATTGTGGCGTAGCGCCAATGGGGCTGGTGAGGCATGGCAATGTAGCCAGTCATTCCAGGGGCGGGGCATTCTGGGGCGGGGCTGTGGCAAGGACGCAGCCGCTGCGCTGGTCCTTGGGCGGGAAACGAATGCACGCAGGCGCAGGCTGCCACGCCTGCACCTCCTGCTAGACTGCTTCAAGTTCTGCGCACTACTGCTGAGAGGAGGGGCGTAACTAAGGCAAAAATCACGTGGCAAAATCACCAATTAGTAACCCCCTCTCGGCACACACAAATCATTAGTTACCTACTCTCAAGAACTTGTGAGAACCTGCTGGATCCCACCTCTGCACGGTATTAGCGGAGCATAAAAACCTTCCCGAGCGTTCTTAGGGTGCCCTCTGGTCAAACCCAGACAAAAAATGGGAATAATTCAATTTAAGAGACTTGAGTATTACTGACAGCAACTGATTGTCAACCAGGAGGGCAAATGACTAACTGCTGACCCTCCCATCTCCACCCCAAATATATACGCTATTTACATACAGAAAGTCTTCCATCTCTATCTGGGCCCAGTTTAGAACACGTTACCCCGGAACAAGCTTTTCCTACTTAGCGTTAGACTCTGGTGTGCTTGAAGGCCGGGCCTCGGACGGTGGCGGGTTTGGGAGCATGGTTCCGGACATTCTTGCATTCTCTTGCTCGTTGGCCAGTTTCGAGGCCTTGGCCGCATAGAACTGTGCTTCAGCGCTATCATACATGGGTTTATTGAGCCACAGAGATTCGCTGTCTTTGTGCATGAAGTACCAGGCACACGGCGCGTGAGAAACATCTTGAGGGACGGTAACGGAGGCGGCTGAATTCCCCCTCCTCCCTGCACTTCGGCTCTTTTTGTCTTTGCGGGTCCTCTTTAGGGGCTCCGGCTGCCCGTGCTCCTGCAACCTCACCTTTCCGGGCGGGTGCCCATCGAACATGTTTGCGTAGAAGCTTCTCTCTGCATCATCGTAGATGGGCTTGTCCAGCCAGACTTCCGAAACGAGGGCTTGCAAGCCGGCCATCTGAGGTTTGCCGTTCACAGTCTGGTTCAAAACAGCAGGCAGGTCAGGAGAGGCTAACGACACGCCGGTGCAAACCTCAGTCTCTGTGGATGAGGCTGGTGTCGAAGGGGTAGGCAGGGCGGTCCCGTAGCCTTCGTCCGGCGTTTGCTGTTCGGCAGGGTCCTTGCTGCCCTGCCAGGGAGCCGCAGGGAGGTGAAGGGCCTGCGGCGGAGCCATCAGCTGGCCTGTTTCAACAAATGTTTTCTCAGCATCATCAAAGTTGACCTTGTTGACCCAGACGTCCTGGATCAGGTGGTGACAGGCGATGAGACTGCCGTGGGAGCACTGCAAAATGGCGAGGTTGCTTCTCGGCTGGCCGGCCCCTGGAGGCTCAGCTTCAGACCAAGGCACCAAGGCAGACGCTCCGGCAGCCAGAGGTGTCTCGGAAACCGCCTGCGGAAGTGTGTCCGTCAACTTCTTCCAGTAGGTGGCTTCTGCCCGATCAAAGGCAGGCTTGTCAAACCACACCCGCTCGGCTAATAGCCCCGTCAGGGCACTGGGCCCCAGAGGGGCGGCTCGGGCCGAACACTTCCTCTTCTTGGGCTTCCTGTCGCTCCCAGCTCTGCACAGGTCCCCTTTCGGCTCTTCCTCGGCAGGGTCGTCGTGACAGAAGCCGTTCACAGCCACCAGCTCTTGGCAGGGCCCTGCGGCGGAGGCGGCCAGCGTCGCTTCTCGCTCGTAATGGAGCCTCTCCGCCTCGTCGTACCTGTGCTTGTCCACCCAGACTTTTTCTGCCGGATACAGCAGCTTTCTGGTCCTCATCTTCCCAGAGGCGGCAGCATTAAGAGACAAGCACAAGAGTATAGTTGCAAGAATAACTGACAGTTGCGAATGACATGCAAGCCTAACACAGCCCGTTCAATGGGTCTTGGCATGCAGTGGTACTGTGCACACTGAATACAGCTCTATGTCCTGATAATAATAGTTCTGCTTTTGTTGCATGTTGAAAAAACATACACAATACACCCTACACCAGTGGTTCTCAACCTGTGGGTCGGGACCCCTTTGGGGGTCGAACGACCCTTTCACAGGGGTCGCCTAAGACTCTCTGCATCAGTGTTCTCCATCTGTAAAATGGATAAATGTTAGGGTTGGGGGTCACCTCAACATGAGGAACTGTATTAAAGGGTCGCGGCATTAGGAAGGTTGAGATCCACTGCCCTACACAGTAACAAATTGGTACTGAGCTTTAAGTCACAGACCGCAAACAATAAGAATATGGTCAGGGCACTGGTCATCTTTACTTTTAGAGGCCAGCAGAACAGCGAGACTTAAGTCCATGGGCACCTTAGAGATCCACAAGACTGCTAAGGAATGAGCTTTTAAGAGTCAACGGTCTGATGAAAGGAGCTTTGACTTTCAAAAATTCATGGTCCAAAAATCCTGTTAGTCTCTAGTCTGTCTCAGAAAAAGATGTTAGTACGGCTGTACATCCCCGCACTGCAGTACTCAACATGGCGGACCTTCTTTGTCGTAAAACGCCCCGCGTGGGTCCTGGTGCCAGCCTAGCCCTGCTCCCCCCATCCGTTTGAAAGTAAAAACACATTTTGGCATTCAGCTTAATTATTTATTGATAACGAACCACAAATGTTCTAGTATCAAAGTACCATGTTCATTAATGCACAAAATAATGGTTTCGACAAAGGCAGCACGTAAAAATGAATAATTCCCATATTTGTTTGGGACTATATTCTAATGCAGAGCCACACAACTTTCTCGGCTGCTGCAGTTCAATTGACCGTACTAACATCTTTTTCTGAGGTAGAGTATAGCAATGCTACTGGACTCAAAGCTAGCAGCTTGTCCTTAGGAAAGCCTTGTTCACTAAAGCGTAGCGGGAGAAAATGGGATTAGTGACAGATCCCCTGCTATATCCAAGCAGTACACTGCATCACGGTTCAGTTGAAAAGTGTAGGATCGCCAAAGGAACCTCAGTTAGAAACGTGAACATTAGAAGAAGAAGAGTTTGGATTTATATCCCCCTTTCTCTCCTGCAGGAGACTCAAAGGGGCTGACAATCTCCTTGCCCTTCCCCCCTCACAACAAACACCCTGTGAGGTGGATGGGGCTGAGAGAGCTCCGAGAAGCTGTGACTAGCCCAAGGTCACCCAGCTGGCGTGTGTGGGAGTGCACAGGCTAATCTGAATTCCCCAGATAAGCCTCCACAGTTCAGGCGGCAGAGCTGGGAATCAAACCCGGTTCCTCCAGATTAGATACATGAGCTCTTAACCTCCTATGCCACTGCTGTAAGAGCAGGGGTCTGCAACCTGCGGCTCTCCAGATGTTCATGGACTACAATTCCCATCAGCAGGGGCTGATGGGTTTTGTAGTCCATGAACATCTGGAAAGCCGCAGGTTGCAGACCCCTGTGTAAGAGGGATCCAATACACATTCACCACAGATAATTAATATCCATTTGTGATGCCGAAGAGGCAAGTCAATGTGACACGCCTCGACCAAACCGTTTAAAAAGATGGCTCTTTTTTGGGCTTATGGAAGCTGCACTTTTATCCACACTGTGCTGAGAGTTGGCACACAGGAAGGGGAGGTATTTATGGTGCTTTGAGCTTTCAAGATACCTGACTCTTGAAAGCCTTGGGTCTACACCGGGACGGCCAACCTGTGGTGCTCCAGATGTTCGTGGAATACAATTCCCATCAATTGGCCATGCCGGAGCAACCTAGGTTGGCCACCCCAGTCTACACTATTGGTCAAGTTATAACTTCTATAATATACCACATTTTTTAAAAAGGAGGATATGTTTCCAGCATAACTTTATATTCTTGTCTATTATTAAGAATTTGTACTCGTAGCAAAGATATTTGATAAAGCAAATGTATGCTACTTCCAGAACTGAGTTTCAGCGAGAATCTATGCTGGAGCAGAAGCACTGCAGACAGCAGCATGATTCCCAGCGTATAAGCTTTTGAAAGTAAAATCTCCTTTTGTCAGATCTAAACTTGAAACGAGCCATTCTAGAACTGAACTTCTGTTAAGAATTCACTGGAACAAGAGACTTTCAAAGTAGGCACCCTCCAATTTAACATAATTTTGTAAAAAGGAGGAAAAAGATAACTTTGTACGTTCTCCCATCATTTTAACCTCTTCAAGCTTTCACTACTTACTGTTGATGTCCTGATAACAGAATACTTGTTCCATAGGCCTGGCAATTTTTATATGTTTTAAGTGCTACTCTGACCCCATATGGAAAACTGACACCTTTCAAACTCAGAGCAAGATGTTAAAAAGCTGGGAGCCGTGTGGGCTGGGACAGGGCATTGTGACTAGGGAAAGGAAGTGACATCACAATGCCAGCAAAGGGGCTGGGGAGTCAGCTCTCGGTTGACCCAAAGAGCCCCCCGCCCCGGGACACACTGAAATTGAAGAAAGAGGTGCCCTAGACATTTCCTGATGTAAGTTCCACAGCCTCTGCTTTCCGCTTTCAAAATACTTTCAGGGACATGCTTGTAAAATAAAGGGAAGCAGTGGGGTGCTGTGTGGTTTCCGGTATGGCTGTGTTCTAGCAGCATTCTCTCCTGACGTTTCGCCTGCAACTGTGGTTGGCATCTTCAGAGGATCTGATAGTAGGAATGGAAAGCAAGTGGAGTATATATACGGTGAGGTCAAAAGGTGAGGCCCTCTGAATAGAGTAGCCTGGTATGTGCGTCACAAAGAAGTCTGTAGCCTGGGAGTAACAATGAAGATGCCAGCCACAGATGCAGGCGAAATGTCAGGAGAGAATGCTGCTAGAACACAGCCATACAGCCCGGAAACCACACAGCACCCCAGTGATTCTGGCTGTGAAAGCCTTCGACAATATAAAGGGAAGCAGTTTGTCCCGTACAGAACAAAAGCCACGTGAGAGATACTAGCTCAGCTCAAAGGACATTTGGGATGCTCAGGATTACCTTCTCAGAAAGGAAGCAGCATTTAAGGTTGAATAAAGAAGCCACAGTCTGGGAACAGGTGGAAGGACTAGAGAAGGGAAGGGACCAGGCTGATGCAAAACAAAGGCTGATGCAGAAATTGCTAGTGAATTGGGAGGGGGTCCTTTTGCAGACTCTGACTGGGGGGGGGGGGCATCAGCAAGAACGGGTGAAGGAGCATGGAGCAGGAAGAAAAAGATTCCACTTTTGTATGACATCTCAGAGGCACAAAATTCGGGGAGATGACTCGTCCTCATAGAACTATGGCCAAGTTACCAAATGATATTAGCAAAAATGGGGGTTCACTTTTGGGGGGAGGGGGAAGCCATCCCTCTCAGTTTTGCAAGGCGTGTTTAATCACAAACAAATTGGCAAAAAGGAGGCTTAGATTCACCAGCAGGAGAACAGCAGATACAATTCCTTTGGCAGACAAAATCACAAAAATGAACCCAAGGGGGATGGATTTTTCCACTTTGCTCAGCTAAGCGTGGAGGTTTCCTCCAGCAGGGGAGTCGTCCTTTGGAGCAAGATGTTCCTCAGACCGGAAGAAGATTCCGCACTTCGCCAAGCAGAGTGGAAGGATTCGGCTCCTCTGCTCTGCTACCTGTTGTGGGGGCTTGCCAAGTTGTCCTGTGGCACAAACACACAATTTCCACAGGGGGAGGGAAGGCAAGGGCGGTGACTTACTTCTGTAAAATTAGATCAAATTGTCGTATGAAACGCGAGGCAGACAGCTGACATTGCCATATCAAAGAGGCAGCTGTGTGAGATGGTCCAAATTACTTTCAGGGACAAACTATTAGGGCCATATTTCGAAGAACGCCCTTGTCCTCTGACATTAAGAGCCGTGATAAAAAAAAAAACACAAGAGTCGCATCTGAATGGCCCCACTCAAGGAGTCCAAGCGGCAACACACAGCCATTGCTTGCAGACTCCATTAGAGGGGCATGACATTCTGAGAATAAATGCCTTCTATAAGCATTTCCTGACTGGACTAGCATCGACAGTAATCTAGCACAGGAAGGCGGCCAAAGAAATAATGGCTAGGAAGCACGTTCACTCAGCAGAGAGGTTACAGTTCTTTTTTTTTTAAGATCCAGCAGACCTAGCTTAGCAAAAAATCTTATTTAGTCCAGTGAGGGTTTTTTTTTAAAAAGCAAGGTAATTACTAACAAGTACTTACATTTTTAGTTCCTATGACAGCATTAAGAAAGAAGAGAAGCAGGGAAAGTAAGAACATGTTTGTTTTTAAAGAGGCATCAACCAAAATGTACAACTGTCGAGAAATCAGAAAAGCAGGTAAGACATGTACCCCGACAGACAAGAAATGACACTATGTCAGGGGTCTGCAACCTGCGGCTCTCCAGATGTTCATGGACTACAATTTGGGGGGTGGGGGGGGGGGGGGGCGGGGGGGGGGGGGGGTGGGGGGGGGGGGGGGTGGGGGGGGGGGGGGGTGGGGGGGGGGGGGGGTGGGGGGGGGGGGGGGTGGGGGGGGGGGGGGGTGGGGGGGGGGGGGGGTGGGGGGGGGGGGGGGTGGGGGGGGGGGGGGGTGGGGGGGGGGGGGGGTGGGGGGGGGGGGGGGTGGGGGGGGGGGGGGGTGGGGGGGGGGGGGGGTGGGGGGGGGGGGGGGTGGGGGGGGGGGGGGGTGGGGGGGGGGGGGGGTGGGGGGGGGGGGGGGTGGGGGGGGGGGGGGGTGGGGGGGGGGGGGGGTGGGGGGGGGGGGGGGTGGGGGGGGGGGGGGGTGGGGGGGGGGGGGGGTGGGGGGGGGGGGGGGTGGGGGGGGGGGGGGGTGGGGGGGGGGGGGGGTGGGGGGGGGGGGGGGTGGGGGGGGGGGGGGGTGGGGGGGGGGGGGGGTGGGGGGGGGGGGGGGTGGGGGGGGGGGGGGGTGGGGGGGGGGGGGGGTGGGGGGGGGGGGGGGTGGGGGGGGGGGGGGGTGGGGGGGGGGGGGGGTGGGGGGGGGGGGGGGTGGGGGGGGGGGGGGGTGGGGGGGGGGGGGGGTGGGGGGGGGGGGGGGTGGGGGGGGGGGGGGGTGGGGGGGGGGGGGGGTGGGGGGGGGGGGGGGTGGGGGGGGGGGGGGGTGGGGGGGGGGGGGGGTGGGGGGGGGGGGGGGTGGGGGGGGGGGGGGGTGGGGGGGGGGGGGGGTGGGGGGGGGGGGGGGTGGGGGGGGGGGGGGGTGGGGGGGGGGGGGGGTGGGGGGGGGGGGGGGTGGGGGGGGGGGGGGGTGGGGGGGGGGGGGGGTGGGGGGGGGGGGGGGTGGGGGGGGGGGGGGGTGGGGGGGGGGGGGGGTGGGGGGGGGGGGGGGTGGGGGGGGGGGGGGGTGGGGGGGGGGGGGGGTGGGGGGGGGGGGGGGTGGGGGGGGGGGGGGGTGGGGGGGGGGGGGGGTGGGGGGGGGGGGGGGTGGGGGGGGGGGGGGGTGGGGGGGGGGGGGGGTGGGGGGGGGGGGGGGTGGGGGGGGGGGGGGGTGGGGGGGGGGGGGGGTGGGGGGGGGGGGGGGTGGGGGGGGGGGGGGGTGGGGGGGGGGGGGGGTGGGGGGGGGGGGGGGTGGGGGGGGGGGGGGGTGGGGGGGGGGGGGGGTGGGGGGGGGGGGGGGTGGGGGGGGGGGGGGGTGGGGGGGGGGGGGGGTGGGGGGGGGGGGGGGTGGGGGGGGGGGGGGGTGGGGGGGGGGGGGGGTGGGGGGGGGGGGGGGTGGGGGGGGGGGGGGGTGGGGGGGGGGGGGGGTGGGGGGGGGGGGGGGTGGGGGGGGGGGGGGGTGGGGGGGGGGGGGGGTGGGGGGGGGGGGGGGTGGGGGGGGGGGGGGGTGGGGGGGGGGGGGGGTGGGGGGGGGGGGGGGTGGGGGGGGGGGGGGGTGGGGGGGGGGGGGGGTGGGGGGGGGGGGGGGTGGGGGGGGGGGGGGGTGGGGGGGGGGGGGGGTGGGGGGGGGGGGGGGTGGGGGGGGGGGGGGGTGGGGGGGGGGGGGGGTGGGGGGGGGGGGGGGTGGGGGGGGGGGGGGGTGGGGGGGGGGGGGGGTGGGGGGGGGGGGGGGTGGGGGGGGGGGGGGGTGGGGGGGGGGGGGGGTGGGGGGGGGGGGGGGTGGGGGGGGGGGGGGGTGGGGGGGGGGGGGGGTGGGGGGGGGGGGGGGTGGGGGGGGGGGGGGGTGGGGGGGGGGGGGGGTGGGGGGGGGGGGGGGTGGGGGGGGGGGGGGGTGGGGGGGGGGGGGGGTGGGGGGGGGGGGGGGTGGGGGGGGGGGGGGGTGGGGGGGGGGGGGGGTGGGGGGGGGGGGGGGTGGGGGGGGGGGGGGGTGGGGGGGGGGGGGGGTGGGGGGGGGGGGGGGTGGGGGGGGGGGGGGGTGGGGGGGGGGGGGGGTGGGGGGGGGGGGGGGTGGGGGGGGGGGGGGGTGGGGGGGGGGGGGGGTGGGGGGGGGGGGGGGTGGGGGGGGGGGGGGGTGGGGGGGGGGGGGGGTGGGGGGGGGGGGGGGTGGGGGGGGGGGGGGGTGGGGGGGGGGGGGGGTGGGGGGGGGGGGGGGTGGGGGGGGGGGGGGGTGGGGGGGGGGGGGGGTGGGGGGGGGGGGGGGTGGGGGGGGGGGGGGGTGGGGGGGGGGGGGGGTGGGGGGGGGGGGGGGTGGGGGGGGGGGGGGGTGGGGGGGGGGGGGGGTGGGGGGGGGGGGGGGTGGGGGGGGGGGGGGGTGGGGGGGGGGGGGGGTGGGGGGGGGGGGGGGTGGGGGGGGGGGGGGGTGGGGGGGGGGGGGGGTGGGGGGGGGGGGGGGTGGGGGGGGGGGGGGGTGGGGGGGGGGGGGGGTGGGGGGGGGGGGGGGTGGGGGGGGGGGGGGGTGGGGGGGGGGGGGGGTGGGGGGGGGGGGGGGTGGGGGGGGGGGGGGGTGGGGGGGGGGGGGGGTGGGGGGGGGGGGGGGTGGGGGGGGGGGGGGGTGGGGGGGGGGGGGGGTGGGGGGGGGGGGGGGTGGGGGGGGGGGGGGGTGGGGGGGGGGGGGGGTGGGGGGGGGGGGGGGTGGGGGGGGGGGGGGGTGGGGGGGGGGGGGGGTGGGGGGGGGGGGGGGTGGGGGGGGGGGGGGGTGGGGGGGGGGGGGGGTGGGGGGGGGGGGGGGTGGGGGGGGGGGGGGGTGGGGGGGGGGGGGGGTGGGGGGGGGGGGGGGTGGGGGGGGGGGGGGGTGGGGGGGGGGGGGGGTGGGGGGGGGGGGGGGTGGGGGGGGGGGGGGGTGGGGGGGGGGGGGGGTGGGGGGGGGGGGGGGTGGGGGGGGGGGGGGGTGGGGGGGGGGGGGGGTGGGGGGGGGGGGGGGTGGGGGGGGGGGGGGGTGGGGGGGGGGGGGGGTGGGGGGGGGGGGGGGTGGGGGGGGGGGGGGGTGGGGGGGGGGGGGGGTGGGGGGGGGGGGGGGTGGGGGGGGGGGGGGGTGGGGGGGGGGGGGGGTGGGGGGGGGGGGGGGTGGGGGGGGGGGGGGGTGGGGGGGGGGGGGGGTGGGGGGGGGGGGGGGTGGGGGGGGGGGGGGGTGGGGGGGGGGGGGGGTGGGGGGGGGGGGGGGTGGGGGGGGGGGGGGGTGGGGGGGGGGGGGGGTGGGGGGGGGGGGGGGTGGGGGGGGGGGGGGGTGGGGGGGGGGGGGGGTGGGGGGGGGGGGGGGTGGGGGGGGGGGGGGGTGGGGGGGGGGGGGGGTGGGGGGGGGGGGGGGTGGGGGGGGGGGGGGGTGGGGGGGGGGGGGGGTGGGGGGGGGGGGGGGTGGGGGGGGGGGGGGGTGGGGGGGGGGGGGGGTGGGGGGGGGGGGGGGTGGGGGGGGGGGGGGGTGGGGGGGGGGGGGGGTGGGGGGGGGGGGGGGTGGGGGGGGGGGGGGGTGGGGGGGGGGGGGGGTGGGGGGGGGGGGGGGTGGGGGGGGGGGGGGGTGGGGGGGGGGGGGGGTGGGGGGGGGGGGGGGTGGGGGGGGGGGGGGGTGGGGGGGGGGGGGGGTGGGGGGGGGGGGGGGTGGGGGGGGGGGGGGGTGGGGGGGGGGGGGGGTGGGGGGGGGGGGGGGTGGGGGGGGGGGGGGGTGGGGGGGGGGGGGGGTGGGGGGGGGGGGGGGTGGGGGGGGGGGGGGGTGGGGGGGGGGGGGGGTGGGGGGGGGGGGGGGTGGGGGGGGGGGGGGGTGGGGGGGGGGGGGGGTGGGGGGGGGGGGGGGTGGGGGGGGGGGGGGGTGGGGGGGGGGGGGGGTGGGGGGGGGGGGGGGTGGGGGGGGGGGGGGGTGGGGGGGGGGGGGGGTGGGGGGGGGGGGGGGTGGGGGGGGGGGGGGGTGGGGGGGGGGGGGGGTGGGGGGGGGGGGGGGTGGGGGGGGGGGGGGGTGGGGGGGGGGGGGGGTGGGGGGGGGGGGGGGTGGGGGGGGGGGGGGGTGGGGGGGGGGGGGGGTGGGGGGGGGGGGGGGTGGGGGGGGGGGGGGGTGGGGGGGGGGGGGGGTGGGGGGGGGGGGGGGTGGGGGGGGGGGGGGGTGGGGGGGGGGGGGGGTGGGGGGGGGGGGGGGTGGGGGGGGGGGGGGGTGGGGGGGGGGGGGGGTGGGGGGGGGGGGGGGTGGGGGGGGGGGGGGGTGGGGGGGGGGGGGGGTGGGGGGGGGGGGGGGTGGGGGGGGGGGGGGGTGGGGGGGGGGGGGGGTGGGGGGGGGGGGGGGTGGGGGGGGGGGGGGGTGGGGGGGGGGGGGGGTGGGGGGGGGGGGGGGTGGGGGGGGGGGGGGGTGGGGGGGGGGGGGGGTGGGGGGGGGGGGGGGTGGGGGGGGGGGGGGGTGGGGGGGGGGGGGGGTGGGGGGGGGGGGGGGTGGGGGGGGGGGGGGGTGGGGGGGGGGGGGGGTGGGGGGGGGGGGGGGTGGGGGGGGGGGGGGGTGGGGGGGGGGGGGGGTGGGGGGGGGGGGGGGTGGGGGGGGGGGGGGGTGGGGGGGGGGGGGGGTGGGGGGGGGGGGGGGTGGGGGGGGGGGGGGGTGGGGGGGGGGGGGGGTGGGGGGGGGGGGGGGTGGGGGGGGGGGGGGGTGGGGGGGGGGGGGGGTGGGGGGGGGGGGGGGTGGGGGGGGGGGGGGGTGGGGGGGGGGGGGGGTGGGGGGGGGGGGGGGTGGGGGGGGGGGGGGGTGGGGGGGGGGGGGGGTGGGGGGGGGGGGGGGTGGGGGGGGGGGGGGGTGGGGGGGGGGGGGGGTGGGGGGGGGGGGGGGTGGGGGGGGGGGGGGGTGGGGGGGGGGGGGGGTGGGGGGGGGGGGGGGTGGGGGGGGGGGGGGGTGGGGGGGGGGGGGGGTGGGGGGGGGGGGGGGTGGGGGGGGGGGGGGGTGGGGGGGGGGGGGGGTGGGGGGGGGGGGGGGTGGGGGGGGGGGGGGGTGGGGGGGGGGGGGGGTGGGGGGGGGGGGGGGTGGGGGGGGGGGGGGGTGGGGGGGGGGGGGGGTGGGGGGGGGGGGGGGTACAGTGATGGCGAACCTTTTCGAGACCGAGTGCCCAAATTGCAACCCAAAACCCACTTATTTATCTCAGTGCCAATACGCTAATTTAACCTGAATACTGAGGTTTTAGTTTAGAAAAAACGATTGGCTCCAAGGCGCACATTACTCGGGAGTAAGCTTGGTGAAGCAACCATGCAATGCTTCGAATAGGTGTATCACGCCCCTAGGAGGGTTTACTCAGAAGCAAGCCCCATTACCAGCAACTCCCAGGTAAAGGATCGTGCCCAGGATAGCCTAGATGTGTGTGTGTGGGGGGGTGATTTTCCATCCCATCCCCACATGATGAACTCTGTGCACGCGTGCCCACAGAAAGGGCTCTGAGTGCCACCTCTGGCACCCGTGCCATAGGTTCGCCATCACTGATATAGACACACACACATCATATCCATACATGTATACACCCAGCCATATATACAGAATACATTACATACATATATATACTCTACGTGTATATGTATGTGTGTATATATATCCACATGCACACATCCTACACAGACATATATATATGTATATATATAAGAACAGAAGAAAGAGCCAGCTGGATCAGACCAGAGTCCATCTAGTCCAGCTCTCTGCTACTCGCAGTGGCCCACCAGGTGCCTTTGGGAACTCACATGCAGGAGGTGAAAGCAATGGCCTTAAGAACATAAGAACGAGCCTGTTGGATCAGACCAGAGTCCATCTAGTCCAGCTCTCTGCTACTCGCAGTGGCCCACCAGGTGCCTTTGGGAACTCACATGCAGGAGGTGAAAGCAATGGCCTTAAGAACAGAAGAAAGAGCCAGCTGGATCAGACCAGAGTCCATCTAGTCCAGCTCTCTGCTACTCGCAGTGGCCCACCAGGTGCCTTTGGGAGCTCACAGGCAGGAGGTGAAAGCAAGGGCCTTAAGAACATAAGAGCCTGCTGGATCAGACCAGAGTCCATCTAGTCCAGCTCTCTGCTACTCGCAGTGGCCCACCAGGTGCCTTTGGGAGCTCACAGGCAGGAGGTGAAAGCAAGGGCCTTAAGAACATAAGAAAGAGCCTGCAGGATGTGAAACATCCTGCAACGTGTACACACACACATCCTGCAACATGTACACAACATGTGTATATGTATACATATGTGTGTGCGTGTGTATTTGTGTGTGTGTACACATATATACCCACACCCACTAGAGACATATATATATACACGTACATTCACATATACTACACGTACCTATATGCACACATACGTACTCATATATAAACTCACACATATGTATGAACACACGCGTATATGTATATAAACAGAGCCCCACACGCTCTGATGGGGGAAGCTCAGAGGCCAGGCCTTTCCAATCAAGGGGGGAGAACAAGAAATCCTCAGGGGCCTTAACTCCATTATCTCCCCTCCCCCAAAGCGGCTGCGAGAGAGACTCCAGAGCCCATCATGCGGAAGGTCGCAAGCAGGCCCAGCCCCCTCCCGCGGCCCATGCTGGGAATCGAGGGCGCCACGTCGCCCCCAACAGCCGGCATCTCCCCCGCCCCTTCTCGGCGTTGCTTAGCAACGTCCCGCCCAGAGGCCTAGGGCCGAGCCGCGAGGCGGGAGCGACTCACACAGCGCCGGCGGAGGGGGACGAGCGAAGGCGGGGAGCCCGCGAAGACAGACCGGAGAGGCGCTTCTGCTCCGCCCGGCCTCAGCCTGAGAAAAGAACGAGCGTGTGCGCCGCGCGCGGCATTCTGGGAGAGCGCCCTCCTGGGGCAAACCAACTCCGGACCGTAGGGGAGAATAGGGATGAAAAGGACGGACAAGAAAGACGGGGGAGGGCGATGCGTTGGTGTGAATTCCTCTGTGAGGAAGTTGTGAGTGTTAAGCCTTGGACATGACACGGTCCAGCTGTCAGTATCAAAGTGATACAAGGCTCACTTAATCTCTTATTCACTTCACCCCCCCGCGTCTGTAAGAGTGGAGTAGCCCGAGCTGGGACTTGGAAGGGGAATGGTAAAGCCCACTTGAGGCAGCTGGGGGGGAGAGGTGTGAGGGGTTTCTGCGGAATGGGACAACCCCAGCGGCCATGGCTGTTTCCTTCGCTGTTCAGAGTAACAGAAATGCCAGAAAGAAGGAATGTTCAATGGAATGAGGAAAAAGAAGAAAGCCGAAACGCTAACGTGTTCTGTCGTTCTCTCCCTTTCGCGTGATTCAATTGGAACAGTCCAAGGGAACGCGGCAGAGAGAGATGGAAGAATCCAAAAGAGCGCAAAGGGAGGGGGAGACGCTTGGATTCTCGCATGGAGAGAACGGGGGGGGGGGGCGAATGGTAACCGGAGAGCGCATGCGCCCTGCTCGCAGGCCCGCTCCATCTGAAGGCTGGCGGAGGAGAGGACAAAAGGCGGCCCCTCCCTCTCCCCCCGCTTATAACGCGCCCCCCCTTTTCCTGAACCAGGATTTATGGTGGTTTGCAAAGAACCTCCTCTTTGATTGCTGTATTTGGAGGGTCACTGGGGGCAGTGGCCAAGGGAGCTGCCATGGCTGGGGGGCAGGGTGCTCTGCTCCCCCCAGAAGAAAATAGTTTGGAGGGTGAACCAGCTTTGCCTGCAGAACTGTTAACCCCGGTGGTGCCAGACGAGCCCCTGGAGGAATCACCAGCTCCTCGGCCCCTGGGCCAACACAGAAGTGCCGGCGTCGATGGTGTCAGCAGTGGGATCTCTGCCTCCTCACCGCTGCCTACATCGAAGATGGCTTTCCGCCGTGCCTACTCCATCAAGGACAAGCTGCAGGCCATCGAACGGGTCAAGAAGGGCGAGCGGCAGGCCTCCGTGTGCCGCGACTTCGGGGTGCCCGGCGGCACCCTGCGCGGCTGGCTGAAGGACGAACGGAAGCTGCGCTGGTTCTTGGCCCAGCTGGGCGGGGAGGTGGGCACCCACCGCAAGAAGATGCGCCTGGCCAACGAGGAGGAGATCGACCGGGCCGTCTACGCCTGGTTCCTCACCCTCCGCCAGCACGGCGTGCCGCTCTCGGGCCCCGTCATCCAGGCACAAGCCGAAGCCTTGGCCCAGCAGATCTACGGCCCCGAGTGCACTTTCAAAGCCAGCCACGGTTGGTTTTGGCGATGGCAGAAGAGACACGGCATCTGCAGCCAGCGCATTTACGGCGAGGCGGGGAGCGGCGTTGGCGGGGTGGATGATAGCCCTGTCCTCAAAGCCAGAGCGCCGTCTGGTTTATCCGCCTTCCCTGACCCTCTCCTATCGCTTCCACCTACACCGCACACCACCCCCTCTGATGGGGGAGGCTACACCGATGAGCAGATCTACAACACCAGCGTTACCGGGCTGTACTGGAATCTGCTGCCCGACTGTGTCCAAACACTTGGCCCTCCTGGTAGCCCACAACCTCCAACACGTTCTCAGCCACGGGGCAAGGATCGTGTCACTGTGCTGCTATCTGCCAACCTGACCGGCTCGCACAAGCTGAAGCCACTGGTGGTTGGAGGCTGGCGGCGGGACGCTCCGTGGCCTCGTTGCCACAACCGGGACAAACTCCCCGCTTGCTACCGCTACGGTGCCAAGGCCCGCCTTAGCCCTTCCCTCCTCCGTCTCTGGTTCTTCGAAGACTTTGCCCCGGCTGTGAAGAGTTTCTTGCACCGCAGCTGCCTCCAACAGAGAGCTGTGCTGTTGCTCAGCTGCCCGCTGACATCTTTTTGGGGCGACCCCGAGGATCTTCCCCAACTGCAGACCCCAGATGGAGCCATCCGAGCCCTCTTCCTTTCCAAGGCTGGAGGGAGCCACCTCTCTGCCCCGCTGGGGCAAGGCGTGGTGTCCACCTTTAAGGAGGTGTACAAACGGGAACTACTGCGGATGGCTGCGTCGTGCGCGGCGGGAGGAGGGAATTCAGAGCCCGATCAGCTTCTGGACTTCAGGCGCGCCTTTCTTCTCAAGGACATGCTGTGCCTGGTTGCTTTCTCTTGGGACCTCATCCCTGCGGGCACCATTGAGAGGTGCTGGCTCCTTGGCTTACGGGCTGCCTTTGAGCCCCGCCCTGGAGAGGAAGAGGTGCAAAGAGAGGCCCTGGGCAGCCCAAATGACTCAGTCTTGGGCATCCTAACTTATCTGGCTGCTCTTCTGGGCAGGCGCGTGGCTCCAGAGGAGGTGGCAGGCTGGCTCCGTGCAGATGACATGTGCACAGCTCTAGGGGGAGGGGAGGAGGAGGAGGGGTCTCTGGGTTGTGAGGGTCAGGAGGAGGTGACAGGGGAAGGGGATCCGGAGGCTGAGGACGGAGACGAGCGTCCGGTGCCGACGTCTCAGGAGGCTATCCAAGGGCTGCAGACTGCCTTGCGTTGGCTGGAGGGCCAGGACTGCCGGCAAGCGGGGCCCCACAAGCTGGTGCAGCTTCGTTCCTTCGTCAGCATGGCTCAGCGCCTGCGCCAGCCACCTGTCCCAAGTCTCAGCAAGGGCCAAAGCAGGTGAGCTGGCCCTTCTGTCGCACCTGCGTGCCAAACCGTGGAAGAACATTGCCCCTCTGTGCAGCAGTCAAGGGCTGTGCCCAGAACCTGTAACTCAGGGATGTCAAACAGCTGGCAGGGGCTGATGGGAATTGTAGTCTGCGAACATCTGGAGGGTCACCATTTGACACACCTCCCATGACTGCTGGCAGGAGCTTCTCTGCTTGCACCCAGTGACAAGAGCACCGTTGGTTAGGTACAGAGGTGGGATCTAGCAGGTTCTCACAGGTTCCCGAGAGTAGGTTACTAATTATTTGTGTGTGTTGAGAGGGGGTTACTAACTGGTGATTTTGCCATGTGATTTTTGCCTTAGTTACGCCCCTCCTCTACTCCTCAGCAGTAGCATACAGAACTTGAAGCAGTCTAGCAGGAGGTGCACCGGCGTGCGTGGCAGCCTGCGCCTGCATGCATTCATTTCCCGCCCAAGGACCGGCGCAGCGGCTGCGTCCTTGCCACAGCCCCGCCCCCATCATGCCCAGCCACACCCCGTCATGCCCCGCCTAGCCCCATTGGCGCTACGCCACTGTTTGAATCCCACCACCATGGCAACCTGTTACTAAAATTTTTGGATCCCACCACTGGTTATGTACTTCTAGATCCAACTGTAGAGGCGAAATGAACTTCACTCTAGCAAGAACCAGAGCTTGAGGGCTATTTGTCATGTTGTCATTCTTCATTGCTTTGGAGAGGTTGTGCTAAATAGCTGCCCGCCCACCCCCAAAGGTCATCCAAACTCACCCAGAGTTGGGTTAAGGGCTCCCACAGGTAGAAAAGATGGCCTCTTTCAAAGGGCACTTTGCCCAGAGCTCTGTTGTTTTCTTGTCACACTAGTAATATTTTTACTTATTTTGATAAAGCTGGAATCTCTCAGTTCTGGTCGCCACATCTCAAAAAGGATATCGAAGAGATAGAAAAAGTGCAGAGAAGGGCAACGAGGACGATTGAGGGACTGGAGCACCTTCCTTATGAGGAGAGGCTGCAGCGTTTGGGACTCTTTAGTTTGGAGAGGAGGCGGCTGAGGGGGGAGATGATTGAAGTCTATAAAATTATGCATGGGGTAGAAAATGTGGACAGAGAGAAATTTTTCTCTCTTTCTCACAATACTAGAACCAGGGGGCATTCATTGAAAATGCTGGGGGGAAGAATTGGGACTAATAAAAGGAAACACTTCTTCACGCAATGTGGGATTGGTGTTTGGAATATGCTGCCATAGGAGGTGGTGATGGCCACTAACCTGGATAGCTTTTAAAAGGGCTTGGACAGATTGATGGAGGAGAAGTCGGTCTATGGCTACCAATCTTGATCCTCTTTGATCTGAGGTTGCAAATGCCTTAGCAGACCAGGTGCTTGGGAGCAGCAGCAGCAGAAGGCCCTTGCTTTCACATCCTGCATGTGAGCTCCCAAAGGCACCTGGTGGGCCACTGCGAGTAGCAGAATGCTGGACTAGATGGACTCTGGTCTGATCCAGCAGGCTCGTTCTTATGAACAGGCTCCTGGCAGAATAAAAATGAGATTTTCCCCTTTTCCAGAAGCTCTTCGGGATGCAGAAAATATCAGATCTTGCCATGTGTGTAGATAGCGTTTGGAAACAAAAAGCAGCTCATGGCGCCAAAGTATTGGAAGAAGTAATGGGGGGGGGGGGGAGATAACAGCTAACAGCATCCAATGGGAACAAGAGACTCTGCCCTAACACGGGATGGTGAAATACCATAGAGAACACGGGTCTCAGTCAACCTTTAGCGAAAAGCACTTTTGGCCCAAGAGGCAGCAAATCCACGCCCGAAGTAGCAAACCCAGGAAAAGCTGCCCCCGCCTCGTTTCATCAGCATGTTAGAAAGCTTAATGTTTAATTTTGTGAAGGACTTTAGCTCGTGAGAAGCGCTGGGGATTTTCCTATTCCTGTTTGCAAATCGCCTTCTCCTTTATTCCCGTAGTCTCACTTTAAGCAATGCCTTTCTGATGTGTCCTGGATTAGATTAATCTCCTGCATTGTCTCACCCTGTTATGGATCGAACAGCAGGTATTTCAGCCAAGACAGCTCCTGCAATGTGGAAGCTTTTTAAAAGTTAAAAGAAAATTACTTCCAGATAAAGAAATGTGAAGTGAAACTGTTAGCTATAGAAGCATGGATTATAGACACAAATTTGGACCTGACCTTCTCCACTGCATGGAGGGAGTTCTTCCAAAGGGTGTTTATTCCAAGGTGTTGTGGGTTTTCTGGGCTGTATGGCCGTGTTCCAGTAGCATTCTCTCCTGATGTTTCGCCTGCATCTGCGGCTGGCATCGTCTCTAAATGCAGGAGAAATGTCAGGAAAGAATGCTTCTGGAACACGGCCATACAACCCAGAAAACCCGCAAAAGTCTAGTGATTCTGACCGGGAAAGCCTTCGACAATATGATGTTTATTCTGTCAGAATAGTGATGTTACAGAATCTCTCACTAAATGCTGTCTTGTTCAAGTAAATGCTTGTTTTCTCTGCTAGATGGTCCCTGTTCCCTGATTTCATTGGGTTGTAGCCTATCTCTTCTAAAAAATACCAATCCCACCATCCAAAGCGCAAGCAGGGATGTATGCAACTCTTGTTTTTAATTTTTAAAATATGTGTGGCAATAATATTTATTAGCGCAATTGCCCTTGCAATCTGTTCTCTGGCTACAAGAAAAACAGAATATGCTCTGTGTTGGTTTGAAAAAAGGACAGATGGAAACCCAGCGTCTTGTAGTGGTTAGAATGTCACACTAGGACAGTGGTGGCGAACCTTTTCGAGACCGAGTACCCAAATTGCAACCCAAAACCCACTTATTTATCACAAAGTGCCAACACGGCAATTTAACCTGAATACTGAGGTTTCAGTTTAGAAAAAACAGTTGGCTCTGAGGCACATGTAACTCGGGAGTAAGCTTGGTGAAGCAACCGTGCAACGCTTCGAATGGATGAATCACAACCTTAGGAGGGTTTACTCAGAAGCAAGCCCCATTGCCAGCAACCGAGCTTACTCCCAGGTAAAGGTTCATACCCAGGCCAGCCTAGGGGTGTGTATGTGTGTGGGGGGGTGATTTTCCGCCCCCCCACATGATGAACTCTGTGCATGTGTGCCCACAGAAAGGGCTCTGAGTGCCACCTCTGGCACCCGTGCCATAGGTTTGCCACCACTGCACTAGGATCATGGAGGCCCAGGTTTGAATCTCGCTTGCTGAGTGACCTTAGGGCCAGTCACAAACTCTCAGCCCAGCCTACCTCATGGATTGCGGTGAGGATAAAATAGACGAGAGTTCTGTCAGCTGCTTTGAGTCCCCATTGGGGCAGGAAAGGTGGCATATAAATGAATTAAAATATGAACTGCAGCAAGTAGCTTCTACCGCACATCTGGACAACTCAGTCTGAAAAAAGGCAGCTGTGTTTGTGTGAGCACTAGAGATTGCCAGTGGCTGCAACTGATGTTTATTAGGCACGAACTCTCCGTTGAGAGAGTTTCGAACGACTAGTCCTGTTCACCAGAGCCTCGGAACCAGCGTACCCCTCTCTGGCTCAATCTTTTTATCAGCATCATTCACACATAAAGTGTACATCCCAGGAAGGTAATTCCACCTCTTGAGTGACTTCCTCCTTCGTTGGGAAATGACTCCCTGCGTCTCCTCAAGCAGGAGCATGGCATCTCTGTCTTCTATCTCTTGCCCAGCTCCCGGGCCCGGTTGGTGCCGGCTTCCACAGCATTCATGACCGTAGATCGCAGAGCCCCCTTCTCTAGCTCATGCAAAGCATGGATAGTCGTGCCGCCCGGGGTGCAGATGGCGCTCTTCAGAACCGCCGGGTGTTCGCCTGTTTCTAGGATCATCTTGGCAGCTCCCTGGAAGACATAGAGACATGTATACAGGAGGGGTAGTAGAGGCAGCCAGGTGGCCATGAAATGGGAGAATCCGAACCCAGGGTCCAGCTCAGCCAGAAAACCAGGAGAGCACTGTTTGCACCAGCTGCCCCTCTGGGATGGATAAGATCAAGAGAACGCTAGAAATTGGAACTCTAGAGCACTTTGTGCAACAGAAACTCAGTAGCAAAGGTAAACACTTCGACGGCAAACCAAGAGTGTAGCTTTGAACAAGAAGAGGAAGATGGGGAAAAAACTGATCGCATCACAGAAAAGACACCTCTCACGGCACTGTGAGGATGCAGAGGTTTTCGAAAACCTGTTTCATTTTGTACCCATAAATTCTTAGGAACCTAGCCTGTATTAAAGACCTAAACCACGGATCTGGAATTTCACTCAGCCTGTGAGCATGTTTTGAGTGCTGACAAGGGGATATAGGTGCTGCCACAAAATGGCTACCACAGGTTATTGCCTGGGGCCAGTCGTAAAATGGCCGCCACAGGTTACTGACGGGCCAGTCATAAAATGGCAGCCACAGGTTATTGACTGGGGCCAGTCGTAAAATGGCCGCCACAGGTTACTGACTGGGGCCAGTCGTAAAATGGCCACCACAAGTTACTAACTCAGTCCAGTCATAAAATGGCCACCACAGGTTGTTGACTGGGACCAGTCATAAAATGGCTGCCACCAGTTACTGACTGGGGCCAATCATAAAATGCCAGGAGGCCATAAGCCAAGCTGTGTTGTGTAGCTCCCATTGCAGACCCAAAAGCAATGGATACTGTTGAAGCCTCCCCTGCTCTAGTGAGACAGAGGAAAGCCAGGATTTGCTTCGAGGAAAAAGAAATGGGCACCAAGAAGACTACTGGTGGGAACCCTGATCCCCACAGGTGGCACACTGGGAACCAACAACCTAAACTGCTTGTATGAACATGGCTGAAGAGGGGTCCCCAACCTTTTTGAACCTGTGGGAACCTTTGGAATTCTGATGCACAACCACAAAATGGCCAACATGGGAAGCAGAGCCAACCGCACACAGAAAGCCCATGAGTATGGAGCATCAGGAGTAATTTTTTTAAAATACACTGGGAAAGAAAAAAATTAAACTGGTGGCACTTTTTAAGAACATAAGAACTAGCCTACTGGATCAGACCAGAGTCCATCTAGTCCAGCACTCTGCTACTCGCAGTGGCCCACCAGGTGCCTTTGGGAGCTCACGTGCAGGAGGTGAAAGCAATGGCCTTCTGTGGCTGCTGCTCCTGAGCACCTGGTCTGCTAAGGCATTTGCAATCTCAGATCAAGGAGGATCAAGATTGGTAGCCATACATTGACTTCTCCTCCATACATCTGTCCAAGCCCCTTTTAAAGCTATCCAGGCGAGTGGCCATCACCACCTCCTGTGGCAGCATATTCCAAACACCAATCACACGTTGCGTGAAGAAGTGTTTCCTTTTATTAGTCCTAATTCTTCCCCCCAGCATTTTCAAGGAATGCCCCCTGGTTCTAGGATTGTGAGAAAGAGAGAAAAGTTTCTCTCTGCCAACATTTTCTACCCCAGGCATAATTTTGTAGACTTCAATCCTATCCCCCCCTCAGACGTCTCCTCTCCAAACTAAAGAGTCCCAAACGCTGCAGCCTCTCCTCATAAGGAAGGAGCTCCAGTCCCTCAATCATCCTCGTTGCCCTTCTCTGCACTTTTTCTATCTCCTCAATATCCTTTTTGAGATGTGGCGACCAGAACGGAAGTAATGCTATTTTGATCAGTGCAGCCAATTAGCTCTCCGATAGCCAATCAGCAACCCTCATCTATTTTCTAAAAACACCTGGTGATTACCAGGAAAGGTGTTTGCGAGCACTTGGCTTAGAATGAAAAAGGAACGATCAAACCAGGAAGTAATTCTAAGTTGAATGTTGGGCGGGGGAGGAGGCCAGAAACTTGATGGCAATCTATGGAAAGACCTCTGATCTCCTTACCAAGAGCGTCTGGGCTGCAATCTTATTGGCCATGGCCCACGGCATCCCCATCTTCAACGCGCCCTGAGCCAGGGCTTCAGCAAATGTGTACACCTGTGTGGTGACATGGAAAAGAAATCAGTGAGAATACGAATGACAAAAAGCTACACAGGAGACCCTAAGTCAGCCAGGTTGGTGGTAGGGACAGGATGAAGAATACAGCTAATGGGGGTGGTCCCAAGCTTTGCCGGTTCGATCTCTGCTCACCCCTCTTAACTTGTCAACATCATCTTGTAGAGCATAGGTGTCAAACTCGTGGCCCTCCAGATGTTGTGGACTACAGTTCCCATCATCTCCTGCCAGCATCATGCTGGCAGGGGATGATGGGAGCTGCAGTCCATAACATCTGGAGGGCCGCAAGTTTGACACCTGTGTTGTAGAGACAGCTTTCAAGAAAGTTCAGCTTTGGATGGTGTAGATCAGTGGTTCCCAACGTGGGGAATGCGTACCCCCAGAGCTACGCGCCAGAGCATTTGGAGGCACATGAAAAAAATTATGTATTGAAAATGAAAAAATTACATACCCTGTTTCCCCAAAAATAGACATTCCCTGAAAATAAGACGTAGTAGAGGTTTTGCTGAAGGAAACGGTATATCTGGAGGGGGTGGGGTCTGTAGTTGGGCTCTGGCCCATGAGAAGCAGGTGCTTTTATCACTGAAATATGGATGCCCCCCCCCCCCATCCCGCCTTAAAATATCCAAAGTTCACAGAGCCTAGTAATGCTCCAGAGATTCAGGTAGCTGTTTTTAAACCATTCCAGTTATCAGGGTTGAGTCTTCCCCCCACAGAGACAACCTCAGCAACGAGATTAAGCTATACAAATTAAAAATATAGTTTAATGACATTTAACGTGCTCCGCTTATAAAGCAAACGTGATTCAAATATTTTGGTGGTTTTCTGCCCACAGGAGATGACAGAGCCTCCAAACTTTTTTGAACCTGCAGGTACTCGTGGAATTTTGACACAGTTTGGTGGGTGCAGCCACAGAACAGCTGGCACAAGGTGGGAGGTGGAACCGGCCACAAAAATGGCCACAAAACCGCCACACTCTACAGATTGTTGTGCCAAAGCAGCATTCTTTAAAAATCTCCACTGTCAATCCATTCTCCAATAGCCAGTCAGAAGCCTTGCTGGCAAAAACCCCTCCAACTTTCACAAGAACTCCCGTGGGTAGAAGAAGAAGAAGAGTTTGGATTTGTATCCCCCCTTTCTCTCCTGCAGGAGACTCCAAAAGGGGCTTTCAATCTCCTTGCCCTTCCCCCCTCACAACAAACACCCTGTGAGGTGGGTGGGGCTGAGAGAGCTCCGAGAAGCTGTGACTAGCCCAAGGTCACCCAGCTGGCGTGCGTGGGAGTGCACAGGCTAATCTGAATTCCCCAGATAAGCCTCCACAGCTCAGGCGGCAGAGCTGGGAATCAAACCCAGTTCTTCCAGATTAGATACACGAGCTCTTAACCTCCTACGCCACTGCTGCTCCTATGTACCTACGGGGTACTATGTTCCAAACCCCTGGGAGGAAAGAGGAAAATCTGCTTGCGGTCCCTGGCCCAAAAGACATCCAGATGGCCACTACGAGGGCCAGGACCTTTGTGGAATAGTGGTGGAACATGCTCCCATCTGAGATCAGGGCCCTGCGGGACCTAAATTCAGAGGTGGGATCCAGCAGGTTCTCACAGGTTCCCGTGAGTAGGTTCCTAATTATTTGTGTGTGCCGAGAGGGGGTTACTAATTGGTGATTTTGCCATGTGATTGTTGCCTTCGTTACGCCCCCTCCTCTCAGCAGTAGCGCGCAGAACTTGAAGCAGTCTAGCAGGAGGTGCACCGGCGTGCGTGGCAGCCTGCGCCTGCGTGCATTCGTTTCCCGCCCAAGGACCGGCGCAGCGGCTGCGTCCTTGCCACAGCCCCGCCCAGGAATGCTCCGCCCCTGGAATGCCCGGCCACGCCCCCGTCATGCCCCGCCCAGCCCCATTGGCGCTACGCCACAGTTTGAATCCCACCACCATGAGAACCTGTTACTAAAATTGTTGGATCCCACCACTGGATGTCGCCATTTGTTGTTTTCATGGTTTTTATGATCATTGATGTTCTTATGCTGTTTTTATGCTGTTGCTGCTTTGAGCCCTGTGGGGGAGGGCAGGATACAAATTGAAAAATAAAAAAGGAGGGAAGGAAAGCGTATGAGGCCACTACCAAGTTGAACGGCCAACAGGACTAACTTAGCTTTTTTTCCGCAAGCGGGGCAACTGCCCCAACACAGGGACCCAACGCAACGGCACTCACGTAGGCCACTCCGCTGCCGCTGAGTCCGGTGTGAATGTCAATGTAGGACTCGGGTCCCTCTTCGCAAAGCCCGCAAGGGGACAGCAGCGCCTTCAGCAAGGCGGCCTCCGGATCGCCCACGCGGGTCCCTCGGGCCAGCATGACAGCACCTGACTGGAGCACGCAAGGAAGGTTGGGCATCATCCGCAGCACCTTCGTATGGGCAGGAAGCAGCTGTGGAGGCAGAAGGGGAAACATTGAGTGGGTCAAGACCCTGTCAAGATTTCAGCTCTTTTCCGGCTCTTGCCTTGAGACTCTGGAGCGGGAAAAAATGGCACCGTGGGAGTCCCTGGCTTGTTATGCTTTCAATCCTGTACTTCTATACTTTGGGAGCAGCAGTGGCATAGTGGTTAAGAACAGGTGGATTCTAATCTGGAGAACCGGGTTTGATTCCCCACTCTGCCACTTGAGCTGTGGAGGCTTATCTAGTGAACCAGATTGGTTTGGAGAGGAGACGTCTGAGGCGGGATATGATTGAAGTCTATAAAATTATGCATGGGGTAGAAAATGTTGGCAGAGAGAAACTTTTCTCTCTTTCTCACAATACTAGAACCAGGGGGCATTCATTGAAAATGCTGGGAGGAAGAATTAGGACTAATAAAAGGAAACACTTCTTCACGCAACGTGTGATTGGTGTTTGGAATATGCTGCCACAGGAGGTGGTGATGGCCACTCACCTGGATAGCTTTAAAAGGGGCTTGGACAGATTTATGGAGAAGTCGATTCATGGCTACCAATCTTGATCCTCTTTGATCTGAGATTGCAAATGCCTTAACAGTCCAGGTGCTCGGGAGCAACAGCCGCAGAAGGCCATTGCTTTCACATCCTGCAGGTGAGCTCCCAAAGGCACCTGGTGGGCCACTGCGAGTAGCAGAGAGCTGGACTAGATGGACTCTGGTCTGATCCAGCAGGCTTGTTCTTATGTTCTTAGATTAGCTTGTGCACTCCAACACACGCCAGCTGGGTGACCTTGGGCTAGTCACAGTTCTTTGGAGCTCTCTCAGCCCCACCTACCTCACAGGTTGTTTGTTGTGGGGGTGGGGAAGGAAAATGAGATTGTCAGCCCCTTTGAGTCTCCTTACAGGAGAGAAAGGGGGGGATATAAATCCAAACTCTTCTTGGGAGGATTTTCAAGAGAGGCTGGATGGCCATCTGTCAGGAGTGCTTTGGTTATGTATTTCTGCGTGGCAGTGGGTTGGACTGGATGGCCGTTGTGGTCTCCACGATGGGTCTCCTATCAACTCACCTCTTCGAGGGTCTGGAGTGTCACTCCAGCTGCCATGGAAACGACAATGTGATTTTCAGTGACCACAGGAGCAATTTCGTGGAGGACCACGGGAATGATGTGAGGCTTGGTAGCCAAGATCACCACGGTACAGCTCTTGAGGACCTCCAGGTTACAGTGTGTGGTTCTGCAGCCAAAGCCCTTCCGTCCAAAAGAGAGAGAAAGCAAAGCAGGAGGTGAACAACTCTCATGTTGGAACTCAGCATTTGGTCAACACCACTGTTTCATCCAGAAGAAAAGGGACTGTGATGGAACAGTATTGTAAAACTAGCAAAATCACACATGACTGTGAAAAGCATCTTTGCCTTTTGATCTCCTGGTGGGAGGACAGGAAGCCATACAAAGGTGCCAGGATGAAACTTCAAAGGCCTAAGACTAAGTTAACCACTGCCACCATATGACGACTGAGGCTGAGATTAAGCTTGGGAGAGCCACTCTTATCCCACCTCGGTCTTGGGTCCTTTTCCCTCCTAATGACTCCAGACCAGCTGATTGTTCAAGGATTTATTGTAAAAGTTCAAAACAAAGAAATAAAACATAAATGCAGTAAGAGATTGCTCAACTGGTCACATTCCTTTTGGTTCTTTGTCCCCATTCCGGGAACCCATGGCCCAGAGATGCTTCTCTGACCACGTCTCATGATGGAATTCGAAAACCTTTGTTTTCCCCTTCTCAGGAAAACTCTGTTCAGGCCACGAGGTAACTTAGGCCTTTGACGTTTCATCCTGGCACCTTTGTATGGCTTCCTGTCCTCCCTCCAGGAGATCAAAAGGCAAAGATGCTTTTCACAGTCATGTGTGATTTTGCTAGTTTTACAATACTATTCCATCACAGGGACCAAAAATAGAATGCCCAATATTATAACGCCTTGGTACAGATCTATGGTGCGGCCTCGTTTGGAAAACTGTCTGCCCACCTGGTCACCATATCTCAAAAGGAACATTTCAGAGCTGGTAAAAGTACTGAAGAGGGCAACTGAGAAGATTAAGGGGTTGGGGCACCTTTCCCTATAAAAGTCCCTTGCTGGGGTTCCCATCAGTTGGCCGTGAGTTCATGGCACTTGTGTATGCAGCTGGGGCATAATGGAATAATTAGCAATAATATGCTGCTTTTCCTAAGGAACGAAATTGCAGAACTCCCAACAGGCCTGGAAGATGGTCTCACATTATTATCACCATCTTTCGGGGGGGGGGGGGGGGCAGGCAGGTGGAGTTGCCAGAATCTACCCAGAAAGTTTAAGGCTTAGCTGAGATTCGCAGGGCACCCTTTCCACTCATAAGCTCTGCATTAGGTGTCTTTTGTTTCATGAAAAATAATATAGCTCTTGTCTGCTTATCTGAAAGATTGTATTAAACAAGGGCTGATCATTCAAACAATATTTGGAAAAGGACTAAGAATAGCACAGAGACACACCCATGCTCTACTGGGATTTTTTGGAAAGAAAAGCAGATGATGATAATTTTGGATTTAAATCCCACCTATCTCTCCTGTAAGGAGACTCAAGGTGGCCAACAAGCTCCTTTCCCTTCCTCTCCCCACAACAGACACTTTGTGAGGTAGACGGAGCTGTACGTAAAGAACTGTGACTAGCCCAAGGTCACGCAACAGGAATGTAGGAGTGTGGAAACACATCTGGTTCACCAGATAAGCCTCCGCCACTCAGGTGGAGGAGTGGGGAATCAAACCTGGTTCTCCAGATTAGAACCCATCTGCTCTTAACCACTATACCATGCTGGCTCAGGTTGGCCAATCACCTCTTGATGTGATTGATTACGGTCCTCATAAAGGTATTTTGAACATAGAGATGAAGGAGGCCAAGAGGGCAGAAGAAAATGGTCTCTAGCGTTCCTTTCACTTCCTGTCTTCTGCCAAACAGTCACCTCTTTGTGTCCTCATTTACCTGGAACTTGTGCAGATTAGTGTTGGATGGGGCACTAGCAAAGATGTTTTCTGGCTGAACTTCTCCTGTTAAACAAATAAAGAGAAACGGAGAAAACTCTGTATTGAACCTAGGGCAAATTTTACATTGTATTGTCGAAGGCTTTCATGGCCGGAATCACTGGGGTGTTGTGTGGTTTCCGGGCTGTATGGCCGTGTTCTAACAGCATTCTCTCCTGATGTTTCGCCTGCATCTGTGGCTGGCATCTTCAGCTGTATGGCCGTGTTCTAGCAGCATTCTCTCCTGGCGTTTCGCCTGCATCTGTGGCTGGCATCTTCAGAGGATCTGAAGATGCCAGCCACAGATGCAGGCAAAACGTCAGGAGAGAATGCTGCTAGAACACGGCCATACAGCCCGGAAACCACACAGCACCCCAAATTTTACATTGTTCAAACACATACCCCCAAGAAACATCAGAATCACTTCCAATATCATCCATCAAAATAAACACACTTAAATATTTATGTTGCAGTTTACAATAAAAAGGCAAGCTATTGTTGAAGGCTTTCATGCCTGGAATTATTAGTGCGTTGTGGGTTTTCTGGGTTGTATGGCTATGTTCCAGTAGCATTTTCTCCTGACGTTTCACTGTGGCATCTCTCTGAAGAGAGATCCTCTGAAGATGCCAGCCACAGATGCCGGCAAAACGTCAGGAGAAAATGCTACCAGAACACGGTCATACAACCCAGAAAACCCACAACACACTAAAAGGCAAGCTGTCAATGATGCACATCATAAAATGCTAAAAAATTAATATTCAATATTGACCCTCTGCGCCTCTGCAACCACATTGTGATGGATGCCATGAAAGGATTTCCTAACACGCACACACAAATGGCATGTTTAGGCAGAGTCACATTGGGAGAGTTTTGCAGTCACAGTACAGTGGCCCGCAAGGAACAAACAGCATCAAAAATGATATTTTCCCAGGAGCCCAAGTAACTTTCTATGACCGTGGTGGCGAACCCATGGCACTCCAGATGTTCATGGACTACAATTCCCATCAGCCCCTGCCTGCATGGCCAATTGGCTGATGGGAATTGTAGTCCATGAACCTCTGGAGTGCCATAGGTTCGCCATTCTGTCTGGCAGCCGTTTTCCAGGGTCTTTTGAGGAGGTCTGTCACCTATTGCCCTGTCCAATTGGCCATGCTGGCAGGGGCTGATGGGAATTGTAGTCCATGAACATCTGGAGTGCCATAGGTTCGCCACCACTGTTCTATGATGAAGTGTAGCCCAGGCCCTCTATTCTGGCATTCCTGCAATCTTGCAAGCCAGACGACGAGCGGCTCCCGAAGACTCTCCTCTCGCCTCCCCTAATAACATAAGAACAAGCCAGCTGGATCAGACCAAAGTCCATCTAGTCCAGAACTCTGCTACTCGCAGTGGCCCACCAGGTGCCTTTGGGAGCTCACATGTAGGATGTGAACGCAATGGCCTTCTGAGGCTGTTGCTCCCAATCACCTGGCCTGTTAAGGCATTTGCAATCTCAGATCAAGGAGGATCAAGATTGGTAGCCATAAATCGACTTCTCCTCCATAAATCTGTCCAAGCCCCTTTTAAAGCTATCCAGGTGAGTGGCCATCACCACCTCCTGTGGCAGCATATTCCAAACACCAATCACACGTTGCGTGAAGAAGTGTTTCCTTTTATTAGTTCTAATTCTTCCCCCCAGCATTTTCAATGGGTGCCCCCTGGTTCTAATATGGCGAGAAAGAGAGAGAAATTTCTCTCTGTCAACATTTTCTACCCCATGCATAATTTTGTAGACTTCAATCATATCCCCCCTCAGCCGCCTCCTCTCCAAACTAGAGTCCCAAAGAGAGTCCCTGAAACAACCTTTTCCGTGAAATGCTTTCACTTTTGAAAACGAGGAGGAAAGTAAGCAAGTCTGACTGCCGGCAATACCAAAGTCCAAAAACCTTTTATTTACAGCAGTTAAAAAAAAAACAGGAAAAGAAAACAATCCTTTAAATAGCTCCACTACAGGTTAGAAAAAAAACCTTTTCAATTGAAACATTGGCACATCAACTGCTTTGCTGCCCTAAATTTGCTAATATCAGATCAAAATATTCCAATATTCTTTCTAGGCTACCTAGTGAAATGGGAGAATCAGGTAGACTTCCTTTCCTTCTGGACAATTCTGACAATTGAAACTTGTAAATTGGTAGCACGATTTTTACTGGAGGTGATGCACAATCAATCATTTATATTCTATCTTAAACCTTTGTATTTGTGTACCTTTTATCTCAGGTTTTTTACTGTGTTATGATTATGGTTATGCCAAATAAAGGCTTATTATAATTTTTAAAAAAACCTTTTCAGTATACTGAAGAAGAATGCTGTCCACCCCAACTTAGTTACCAAGTGACCAAAAAGAGAACTCCTCCTCCTTCTCCCCTTTCAGCTTATCTGAACTTCATGATATCAGCAACAGGTGTTTTCACTCTAAGGAGATGGTCATTATCTCCTGCAGGCAGCATTCCGACAGGTGACGCCACTTTGAGCTACAGTGCAACCCTTGCATACGTGTAGCCATAAAAAAAACTCAAAAGGAAAGAAAAGGATTACACATGTTGAGGCTAAACCTTTGGGAGTAATAAATCACTGCTGCCAAGAAAACGTGCTCCCCCCTGTATTTTTCTCTCCCATTTGAACGGGGCCACGTGGCACAATACCTGTATTGCTTAATAAACCCTGTTCAAAGGAGAGCCATAATGCTCGCCAGGTTTAATGTTATGCCTTCTGCCTTGTTACATGGCAGATTTAATAAGCAAGAAAAGGCTGAAAGATTGTGCCCATGCAATGATGGCTCAGTTGAATCTCTGGCGAATCTCTGGCCCACCAATTACTACACTGTCTCAGATTCAAGGAAATCAGATCCAAGTATGTGAATCTTACTCCTTTACATTTACCCCATCTCCCCGATTTAATTAGATTACACTACTTGTCGGACAACCCTGATCCTTCTCTCTGTATGATAGTGGCAGACTTTCTCGTGGAAATTACTAAACACCAGTAGATTTCCTTCGACCTGTATTGTATATGCTTTTTAATCTGTTTTTTTAATTACCGTTGTACTGCTGTCTATGCCAATAAAGGCTTGCTTCTCACTTTGGGAGTAATACGGAAATAAAAGGTGCTTGTCTTGTTAATTCACAGACTTAGTTCTACTTTATTATTTACTTCACCATAAAAAGCTCGGCAGCAAACATTTCCCTTGTCTAGCACATTTAGCGTGACTCTGAAGATGCCAGCAATAGATGCCAGCAGAGGTGGGATCCGGCAGGTTCTCACAGGTTCCCGAGAGTAGGTGACTAATTGTTTGTGTGTGCCGAGAGGGGGTTACTCATTGGTGATTTTGCCACGTGATTTTTGCCTTAGTTGTGCCCCTCCTCTCAGCAGTAGCGCACAGAACTTGAAGCAATCTAGCAGGAGGTGCACCAGCATGCGTGGCAGCCTGCGCCTGCGTGCATTCGTTTCCCGCCCAAGGACCGGCGCAGCGGCTGCGTCCTTGCCACAGCCCCGCCCAGGAATTCCCCGCCCTCAGAATGCCCAGCCATGCCCCCGTCGTGCCCCGCCCAGCCCCATTGGCGCTACACCACAGTTTGAATCCCACCACCATGGGAACCTGTTACTAAAATTTTTGGATCCCCCCACTGGATGCCAGCCATAGGAGCAAAAACTACCAGTCCGCAGCCCGGAGAACCCACAACCACCACCTCTAACATCTCTCACCTTGAAAACCCTTTGGGGCCACCACAAGTCAGGTGTGAATTGAGGGCACTTCACACTCACAATAATGGATTGTCCTTAACCTGGATAGCCCAATCTCATCAGAGCTCAAAAGTTCAGCAGGGTCAACCCTGGTCAATACTTGGGTGGGAGACCACGAAGGAAGTTCAGGGTTGCTCTGCAGAGGCAGGCAATGGCCAACCATCTCTGCTTGCCTCTTGCTTTGACCTGGATGGCCCAGGCAGGCTCATCCCACCTCAGAAGCTAATCGGTCAGCCTTGGTCGATATTTGGGTGGGAGACCCCCAAGGAAGCAGGGAGTCCATGGTGAACCACCTCTGAACATCCCTCACCTTGAAAATACCCTGAAGAGTCACCTCATCACCAGCAGGTTGTACTGTAGGCGCAGAAGGCATAAGGAGAACATACTCTGTGAAAAAGCAAAGGTTTTCTTCTTGCCCCCCATTACTTTCTTTCTGTAAAGGGGAGTTGGCAACCATAATGTAGCTGACTAAAGTAAAGATGCAGGCTTGAGAATCTATTCTTTTCCTGTTACTAGGCAAGCTTGATAGTCCAACAGAATGCCCCTTGTTCAGAGTTATACAGAATGTGCAAACTCAACTGTTTTAAGGGTCTCACTGTTCTCGACTAAATACCTTGAATTTGCCCTTCTTCTAGGAGACAGAAGAAAGAAACATGAAAATGTTTAGGCTCTTTGTCTAGGAAGAAGGGCAACAAAAGGCAATAGAGATAAAAAAGAAACAGGCTCTAGTTCATCTTGCGTCAGAGAATCAGGTGCCAACACCTTCCAATAAGGGTCTTAGACATCCCCAAATGTTTTGGGAAAAGGGAAAATCTCCACCTTTCTGTATGACTGATTGATGATGTGGGCATTTTGGGGTGTATTCTTTTCTGCCATTTTGAATGTAACCTGCTATAATGCTATAAAAGTAAGAGCACACTGCCATTTTGACTAGGCTCCTCTGATACTATTTTTGCCCCAGTTGGCTGAATAAAATTCAAACTGATTTTATTCTATATCGGCTTGAGCTTCCTTGAGCTTCTCTTACTTTATTGGTTAACCCGTGTTAACAGTACTTGAGGGCACCCAAGGAGAAGAAGAGTTTGGATTTACACTGCCCCCCCCCTTCTCTTCTGTAAGGAGACGCAAAGTGGCTTACAGCCTCCTTTCCCTTCCCCCCACCCCCCAAAACACCCTGCGAGGTGGGTGGGGCTGAGAGAGCTCCGAAGAGCTGTGACTAGCCCAAGGCCACCCAGCTGGCGTGTGTTGGAGTGGACAAGCTAATCTGGTTCACCAGATAAGCCTCCGCGGCTCAAGTGGCAGAGCGGGGAATCAAACCCAGTTCTCCGAGACGCACTAGGGCCCAGAGGGGGCTCTCTGCCCCCCCCCCCCCCCCCCGCACGCTCTGCAAAGCTGCAGCTGCATCCCAGCTCCGCTCTTCCGAGGATACGTGGAAACCAGGAGCTCCTCCCAGTCCCGGGCCCACCCAGCAGCGGCCCGGCCCTTGCCCTGCCCGGCTACCTGCCCGCAGCATCCCGCGGGCCACGGCGCCAGCCATGCTGCCCGCGCCGATGAAGCCCACGCGCAGCTGCCGCAGCCGCTCCGCACCCGCCGCTGCCGCCTCCATTCATGCGCTTCCTTCACCTGGGAAAAGGAACGCCAGGGGAGCAGCCAATCAGCAGCACGAGGGCCCTGATTGGCCGGCCGGAATCCGGCCCCCGCTCCCGATTGGACGAGCCCTTCCCGACGCCCCCCTCCTCCAGCGGCTTTAATGAGGATTCGCAGCGCTTTGGTTGAGGGATGTGGCGCGGGACTTCCGAAGCGCAGCAGGCAGGTGGGTGAGCGCGCATGCGCGGGGAGGAGGTTGGCCCCGTGCAAATAGGGGTGCGGGGAGCTGCCCGGCGTTGGGTTCAGCCGGGCTCCAGTGGCGCGTTGGAGATCAGCATGTATTTTGTGCAGAGCTGATGACCTGCTGGAATTAAGGGGGAGCGGTTTTAAATGTAAGCTACATTTTAGAGTATGATTTTATGCATTATTGCGTCGAGGAAACTACCCTAAGCCTTTTAAGGCACTAGGAAAATCCAATAATAAATCAAAACAGTAAATAAATTCCAGCGTGACTTTTTTTCCCCTTGCAAGTCAGAACTCACTTCATCAGATGCATGGGAGTTTGTGTAACCTCTATCTGTGGGTTCTGTGGGGCAGAACTTGGAATGAGTTTGCAGCAACAATTTTTAAAAAATGGTTTACTTTCTTAACATATAACATCAACATTTAACATCACACTTCAAGGCCCTGTTCAGGTTGCATATTCAAGTCCTTATATTTACAGTCTACTGATACTGCCAAGTCCAATTCTTCTTTGTAAGTGGGTTGGCTCCTGAAAACTCCAAGGGCTTGATTAACAGGATTCAACACGATGAAGGTTTCCAGGAGAACTCTCACCCATTACAACTACACAAAAAAAACCCTTAAAGTGTTAAGGGCTTATACAAACCAAGGTCCGAGTCTGGTAGCCTTGTCTCCTCCAAACTACATGAGCTCTGCAGCTTTCTGCTGCTTTGGGTCTCCACCCCTTTCTGGGTCAACCCATTCTGAGCATGGGGGTTACATTTGCACCTATTGAGAACCAGTTTGTACAATGGTGGGGACATTTGGGGCTGAATGGGGGGATACCAGCGGCACCCAGCCCTCAAAAGTTCGTCTGTCTATTGTGGGTTTTCGGGGCTGTGGTCTACCAGACTACAGCCACACAGCCCGGAAAACCCACAACAGTCAGTTGATTCCAGCTGTGAATGCTTCAACAACACAGAGGTTGCGCTTGCATCTCCAGAGGCATGTCACGGTACGATGTATTTCTTTCTGTGGCACAGGACACTCTCTGAAAATGCTCCTTCGCTGGGCCGGCTTCCTTCTCCTGCTTCTGATCTCTGAGCCGTCTGCTGGTTTTTTCAGCTGGATGATCCGAAGAGCAACCCCAGAGAATCACCCGGTTGCCCCAACAGCTGCTCCAGATCCAAGAGAGCACCCGCCTGTTCCTTTCGAGATGACTACAGGGGATGAGCGGTTCTTAGCGGAGACTCGACATTTGGATCTGACGCCCCTGGACTCCTGTCACTACCAGGTTCTCCTGTTGTTGATAAAAGGGGTGTACGGCCCACACACAAAGGGACATGTTCAATGGGAAGATGGGTGGTTCTCCCAAAATCCTGCCTTCTCCTGTCTTCCTTCCCCTTTTTCCCTTCTTTCCCTCTTTCCCCTTCTTTCCCTTTCCACCCTTCCTCTTTGAGAGCCAGGGTGGCGTAGTGGTTAAGAACGGGTGGATTCTAATCTGGAGAACTGGGTTCGATTTCCACTACTCCACCTGAGTGGCGGAGGCTTATCTGGTGAACCAGATCTAATAAAAGGAAACACTTCTTCACACAACGTGTGATTGGTGTTTGGAATATGCTGCCACAGGAGGTAGTGATGGCTACTAACCTGGATAGCTTTAAAAAGGGCTTGGACAGATTTATGGAGGAGAAGTCGATCTATGGCTACCAATCTTGATCCTCCTTGATCTGAGATTGCAAATACCTTAACAGACCAGGTGCTCAGGAGCAGCAGCCGCAGCAGAAGGCCATTGCTTTCACCTCCTGCCTGTGAGCTCCCAAAGGCACCTGGTGGGCCACTGCGAGTAGCAGAGAGCTGGACTAGATGGACTCTGGTCTGATCCAGCAGGCTAGTTCTTATGTTCTTATTGCTTTCACCTCCTGCACATGAGCTCCCAAAGGCACCTGGTGGGCCACTGCGAGTAGCAGAGTGCTGGACTAGATGGACTCTGGTCTGATCCAGCAGGCTAGTTCTTATGTTCTTATGTTCTTAGATGTGTTTCCGCACTCCTACGTTCCTGCTGGGTGACCTTGGGCCAGTCACAGTTCTTGGGAACTCTCTCAGCCCCACTGACCTCACAAGGTGTCTGTTGTGGGGAGAGGACAGGAAAGGAGTTTGCAAGTTGCTTTGAGATTCCTGGTGTTTGAGAATAGTGGGGTATAAATCTAAACTCTTCCTCCTCCTCTTCTTCTTTTGCCCTTTCTCCTTTTCTCACTTGCAAGGGGAAAACACGAGGCAAAAGGCTTTAGATTGACTCGACAACCACTTTAAAGCTTCTTTTACACCCAGTGCATCTTGTGGGGAATTGGAGAGCCGCTCTCAACGCTGCCGTGTTTTCTTTGCTGCCAGGTTATTTCACAGCTTCGGGCGTCTTGCACGGACCTGTCGGAGGAGGAGCTGGCCAAACTGGGCGTGTCCCTGTTCAACTGCCAGGCCGGCGTTGAAGGCCGCCGGACTTACCTGTGCACACAGGGCATGGTGAGTAGTGTGTTAGAATGAAGGATGCCCAAATCTATATGCAGTGAAAATGAAGAAAACCTGTACCAACAGGCTACAATGAAGACTTCAAAAAATGTGTTCTCCCACTGGAGTAGCAATTTACTTTTAAGTAACCAAAATAAATTTATAATTTTACAAACAGTAACCAAATGTTTTGGAAAAATTGTATTCATTCCCCCGTAGGAGTAATATATACAAACATAAGTTAGAACGGCACGGCAATGTAATCTTAATGTAAATATAACAGCTAGCCAGATTCTAGATAATTAAACCAACTGGCCTCGTTAAACTTCACGGCTGTTAAAGGCAGGTCAGGGTTTTTCAAAATACAATAATGGTTACAATCAGGGAGGACAACGCTCTGCAACTGGTTTGTTCTTATGCTGTGCCGTTCTAACTTATGTTTATATATATTTTATTTATTTGTTTATTTATAATTAGTTTTATATACCGCCCCTCCCCCGAAGGGCTCTGGGCGGTGAACAACATGATAAAACAATAATTACAATAAAACCCCGTTAAAACAGCAATTAATCATGTTACATTGGCGTCCAACGTAAAAACATAAACTTCATAGATCCACCCTGGAAAATAAAACAGAAGAGCGGAGAACTCAGAATGCTGATATTGCTCCTATGGGAGAATGAATACAATTTTTCCAAAACATTTCGTTACTGTTTGTAAAATGATAAATTTATTTTGGTTACTTAAAAGTAAATTGCTGCTCCAGTGGGAGAACTAATTTTTTGAAGTCTTCATTGTAGCCTGTTGGTACAAGTTTTCTTCATTTTCACTTTGGTGTGTACCTTCCCCCCTTGCTTAGCATGGACAAATCTATATGCACACATCATAGAAAGGGCAGAAGAGTTGGAAGAGACCCCAAGGGCCATCGGGTCCAACCCCCCTGCCATGCAAGAACACACAGTCAAAGCACCCCTGTCAGATAGCCATCCAGCCTCTCTTTAAAAACCTCCAAAGAAGGAGACTCCACTACACTCCCAGGTAGGGCATTCCACTGCTGAATAGCCCTTACTGTCAGGAAGTTTTTCCTGATGTTTAGGTGGAATCTCTTTTCCTTCACCTGCTTGAACCCATGACTCCTGGTCCTCGTCTCTGGAGTTGCAGAAAACAAGCTTGCTCCTTCACCAGCATGACATCCTTTCAAATATCTAAACACGCCTATCCTGTCACCTCTTAACCAGCTCTTCTGCTAACTAAACACACCCAGCTCCCTAAGTTTCTCCTCGTAGGGCATGGATTCCAGATCTTTTCCCAGTTTGGTTCCAGACCTTTGACCAGCTTGTCAAGCCCAAAAGGTTCACCATCGCTGAGCAGCAGTGGCGTAGGAGGTTAAGAGCTCGTGTATCTAATCTGGGGGAACCGGGTTTGATTCCCCGCTCTGCCGCCTGAGCTGTGGAGGCTTATCTGGGGAATTCAGATTAGCCCGTGCACTCCCACACACGCCAGCTGGGTGACCTTGGCCTAGTCACAGCTTCTCGGAGCTCTCTCAGCCCCACCTACCTCACAGGGTGTTTGTTGTGAGGAGGGAAGGGTAAGGAGATTGTAAGCCCTTTTGAGTCTCCTGGAGGAGAGAAAGCGGGGATATAAATCCAAACTGTTCTTCTATTTATACTCCTAGGCGAGATATAAATCCCAGCCGCTTCCCTTCTTCCCTTGCTTATTTTTCCCTCTTAACAGACTTTGGCCGAATGCACGGCAGAGATGGACCCAGACACCTGGAACGCCTACCACATTGTGAGCAACCGAGCCAGAGCCGTCTGCTACACAACCCGCCAGATGCAGTTCAAACGCCAGACAGAGCATACGGTTAACTCCCTGGTCTCCACTGCAGTCAGCCAACTAGAAGCGATGAAAATACTCAAGGTTTGTGTTAGTTGTCGTTGTTTATTTAAAACCTTTATTATGGTCATCAAGCAACGTTTTTTAAAACTAGGTTGGATGGCTATCTGTCAGGAGTGCCTTGATTATGTGTTTCTGCATGGCGGAGGGTTGGATTTGGTGGCTTTTCTGGTCTCTTCCAACTCTACGATTCTATGACCCAGACAGGGAGAATAGTTGTTGTCTGCTATTGGTAAATGCTGGCTTGTCACCATCACTGGTTTAGGGGCTGTGCAGTGGTGTATCTACCTAGGGATAAGGGGTACCCCTTGTCCCTGGGCGCCACTCTTCTGGTCACGTGGGGGGCGCAAAATCAGCCCCCCACGTGACCAGGAAGTCCTGCAACCTCATCGTTTTCACGTGCCTTGACCCTGTCACCTACATGGACGGGGTCAGGGCGCTCAAAGACCATGAGGCAGCAGGAAGTCCTGCTGCCTCATTGTCTCCAAGAACCCCTGACCCCACCCATGTCAGTGACACATGGACGGGGTCAAGGCACGCGAAAACAACAAGGCAGCAGACTTCCTGCTGCCTCCATGTGCCTTCAACCCCACCCTGGACTCCCCCCTCCCTTCCTTCCCCCCCTGCCGGCTGGGAGTAGCCGGCAGCCTGCAATCTCTTCTGACCTCCACTCCGGACAGGCCAGAGGAGACTGCAGTACCGGCCTTGGAGACCTACTTTTATAAGCACTGAGGCCGGGGGTGGGGCTTGGTGAGCAGGAAGTCCCACCCCTTCTCCCCAAGCCCCACTTCCCGGCCTCAGTTCTTATAAAAGCAGGTCTCTGAGCCCAGCTGGCAGGGGGAGTCTTGGGGCAGAGGTGGTGACATGGGTGGGGTCAAGGGCACCGGCAGTGGGGGGGTGGAGCCTGGGGGCATCCCAGAGACAATTTGCCTCCGGGCGCCATTTACCCCCGGCACGCCTCTGGGGCTGTGTGGTGGTCACAGTAGTAGCCAAGTGCTGGAAATAGGAGTGGAAAGCAAGATGGGGTCTGAGTTGCACAGGAAGCCATAAGATGTAGTTTATAAGCTTCTGTTCCTTGCAGCCTCACTACTGGACTTCTGAAAGTGACAGTTGGTTCTTGGTCATTTCCTGCTTCCCTCTTAACCTGCACACCTTCCCAGAGGCATATCAGGGTGAAATGGTGTCCAGAGACAACTCATTCTCTGGGCACCACCTCCGGGCAGGGGGGCTTGTGTGGCAGCAGTGGCGTAGGAGGTTAAGAGCTCGTGTCTCTAATCTGGAGGAACCGGGTTTGATTCCCAGCTCTGCCGCCTGAGCTGTGGAGGCTTATTTGGGGAATTCAGATTAGCCTGTGCCCTCCCACACACGCCAGCTGGGTGACCTTGGGCTAGTCACAGTTCTTCTGAGCTCTCTCAGCCCCACCTGCCTCACAGGTGTTTGTTGTGAGGGGGGAAGGGCGAGGAGATTGTCAACCCCTTTGAGTCTCCTACAGGAGAGAAAGGGGGGGAATATAAATCCAAACTCTTCTTCTTTTTCTTCTTCTTGGGGGCGGGGGCAGCCCTGCTCCAGCCTCTGTGCAGGCCGGCTTTTGCCCAAAAGCTGGCCTGCACAGAGGCGGGTAGGCGGCTTGGTGGTGTGCGGCGGGGGGACATGGGTGACCCCATGTCCCTACAGGCTGTACACCTTTGCACCTTCCTTTCCTGAGCCCTGACCTTTTCTTCTGCTTCTCCCCTCTCTCTCTAGCCTTTGTTTTCCTCAGTACTCTCTTCACTTATTTGACTGCTCTTTGCTTTGTTTCTGTCCCTTCCTCCGACACTTTTCCTCTTCCCTCCCTGCCACAATTTGTCGCAGAGCCCGCATCTCCGGTCTTTTCGATCCCCAACAGAACGGCCAGGAGGAGCTGAAGGTTCTGACGTCCGAGTCCCTCCAGAACGTGGTGAGCAGCCAGCAGGAGCTGCTGCTCCAGCAGGCCAAGCTTCAAGGCAGCCAAGACCAGATGGAAGAGGCCATCCACGGCAACCTGGGCCAGTTGGCTCAGGAGAAGGCGCTGATTGCCAGCGGGCACCAGCAGGTGGCGCAGCTGATCGAGGGCATTACCAAGAGAATGGGTGAGAGTCGGAAGCATTGGGTAAGGCAACGGGGTTGCTGCGAGGGCCCAGTGCTTTGCAGAGCTCGTGTGCGCTGAACCCTCGGATCTAATTCTGCCCTGGGGGTTAGATTACGTGATCCTGCAATGATGGGAAAAAAATCTATCTTCTGCCACTTGCTTTCTTATATTGTAACGGTCAAGCGTGGCCCAATCTGTGGATAGATCAATGTGCAGATTGGGGCCACACTGAATGTCAGCAGGTAGTTCAGGAGCAGCAGTGGCATGGTGGTTAAGAGCAGGTGCACTCTAATCGGGAGAACTAGGTTTAGCAGACCAGGTGCTCGGGAGCAGCAGCCGCAGAAGGCCATTGCTTTCACCTCCTGCATGTGAGCTCCCAAAGGCACCTGGTGGGCCACTGCAAGTAGCAGAGAGCTGGACTAGATGGACTCTGGTCTGATCCGGCAGGCTCTTTCTTATGTTCTTAAGGCCATTGCTTTCACCTCCTGCATGTGAGCTCCCAAAGGCACCTGGTGGGCCACTGCAAGTAGCAGAGTGCTAGACTAGATGGACTCTGGTCTGATCCAGCAGGCTCTTTCCTATGTTCTTATGTTCTTGGGTTTGATTCCCCTCTCTGCCACTTGAGCTGTGGAGGTTTATCTGGGGAACTAGATAAGCCTGTGCACTCCCACACACGCCAGCTGGGTGACCTTGGGCTAGTCACAGTTTTTCAGAGCACTCTCAGTCCCACCTACTTCACAGTGTATCTGTTGTGGGGGAGGAAGGAAAGGAGATTGTAAGGCCCTTTGAGTCTCTTTACAGGAGAGAAAGGGGGGTGGGTATAAATCGAAACTTTTCTTCTGCTGGAATCTTTAGGGACCTCCCAGGTTTGCAGGAAAATATGAAAACGGTCTGTCTGTCTGTCCTCCTTTCATCCATCTGTCCTTTGTCCTCAGAAAATGTCAGCCAGCATCTGGACAACCAAGATGTGGATCTGCAAGAAGGGCACAGAGCCATCCTGAAGGACTTGACCCAAGTCCAAGAGCGTGCGCAGGAGGTCTACTCCAAACTAGGTAAGATAACGGAAGGAGGTTGGCAGGAGCTGGGCTTGGGTTGGATTTTGGTGTCCTGTGTTGTAAGCCCTTCCCTTCGCCCAGGGGTCTTTATCTTGCTACCTGCTAACACCATTCTTGGTACCTGCCAAGGGTTTTTAGAAAACGAATAAGGCTCGGTGTGGCGCTATTCCAGGAAAGCTTCTGATTGGCCGCTGGAGATTTGGCGTGGCTCTACAGATTAAAAGCATCCTGTTAAACAGAGCTTCTGTAACCTTACTCTGGCATTTATTGAGTTAATTTCATTTATATCCAACCATTCTTCCCAGCGGATACCCAAAGCAGCCTATGTCATTCACCTCCGCCATTTTATCCTCACAACCACCCAAGGTCACCTATCACAGTGTTGTGGTTGGCTCCACCTCTTACAGTAGCCATTTTGTTGTTGCCACAGAATATCCAAGATGTCCGCAGCTCCAAAAGGTTGGGGGGCTGCTAAGCAGTGGCGTATCTGCCTACGGACAAGGGGTACCCCTTGTCCCCGGGCGCCACTCTTCTGGTCACATGGGGGGCGTAAAATCGGCCCCCCACGTGACCAGGAAGTCCTGCAGTCTCGTCGTTTTCCCGTGCCTTGGCCTGCCCTCAACCCCAAGTGCCCTCAACCCCACCCTGGACTCCCCCCTCCCTTCCTTCCCCCCCCTGCCAGCTGGGCTCCCAGCCGGCAGCCTGCAGTCTCTTCTGACCTCCCCGCTGAGCAGACCTTCTTTGAGGCACCCGAGGGTGGGGGTGGGGCTGTATGTTTGAAGTGCCACTCCCTTCCTAAGCCCCTGCCCCACCCCCCCACTCCTGCGTTATAAAAGATGGTCTGTTTGACCGGGACTGCGGTCTCTACTGGCCTGCCCGGAGGGGAGGTCAGGAGAGACTGCTGGCTGCCGGCTGGGAGCCCAGCCAGCAGGGGGAGTCTGTGTGGGGAGAAGGTGGGCACCCTAGACCTTGCCCGTGTCCATGGTGACATGGGCGGGGTCGAGGGCAGTGGGGGTGGAGCCTGGGGCATCAGGGAGCGGAGCTAGGGTGGTGTGGGGGCAGGGACTGGGGGGTGTCCTGGAGACAATTTGTCTCCGGGCGCCATTTCCCCCCGGTACGCTTCTGCTGCTAAGGGATGGTCCCGTCTCTCTCGCGAGTCCTGACTCTGTCCTTCCGTTTGCTGCTTCTTTCCAGAGACCAATTTGGACCTGTTCTTGGCCTATCAGAACCAAACGGCTTTGTACTATGAGGAGCTGATGGGGAAGCTGCAGAAGATGAACCAAAGCTTGGGGCTGGTCCTGTTCGCCATGGACCGGATGCAGAGCAGCGTGGAAGGGCGGCTTCAGCACCTCCAGAGGTTCATCAATTGGGCAGGTTAGCTGACTTGTGGGCAGGGAGAGGAGAGGAGGAGTCCCCCTCTGTCTTCCCAGGAAACTTCTAACAGCACGAGTGGTTAGCACGAGAGCCTGCATGTTGTAGTGGTTAAGAGCAAGTGGATTCTAATCTGGAGAATCCAGTTTGATTCCCCACTCCTCCACTTATCTGGCGAACCTTTTCGAGACGGAGTGCCCAAATTGCAGCCCAAAACCCACTTATTTATCGCAAAGTGCCAACGTGGCAATTTAACCCGAATACTGAGGTTTTAGTTTAGAAAAAACGGTTGGCTCCGAGGCATGTGTTACTCGGGAGTAAGCTTGGTGGTAGTCTGTGGCTCTGCTTTGAAGCAACCGTGCAACTCTTCCAATGGGTGAATCACGACCCTAGGAGGGTTTACTCAGAAGCAAGCCCCATTGCCAGCAACCGAGCTTACTCCCAGGTAAAAGATCACGCTTTAGTTCTTTGCATGAAAATCAGTGGGGTTTAACGGCGCTTAACAGGGTTACCTATACTGCTTCCCCAAAACTAGGTCTTAGGTTTGATGCTAATAATCGAGCCCAGTGGCCCAGGACAGCCTAGATGTGGGGGGGGGGGGGCACTCTGTTTGCACGTGCCCACAGAGAGGGCTCTGAGTGCCACCTCTGGCACCTGTGCCATAGGTTCGCCACCACTGATGTATAGCAAAGGTTTGATTTAACACAGCTCCAGTGGGGACAAAATGGAGTCCAGGCAGAAGAAACCTGGACTCTGAGGAAGCTAACTAGAACACTTTGTCATTCTACAACAGGGGTCTGCAACCTGCAGCTCTCCAGCTGTTCATGGACTACAAATCCCATCAGCCCCTGCCAGCATGGCCAATTGGGAATTGTAGTTCATGAACATCTGGAGAGCCACAGGTTGCAGACCCCTGTTCTACACCTTTAATGGATCACAGGCTGTAGAACTCTGGGTCTCCTGCCCAATCAGGAGGTGGAGGTGGATCTCAACACCTTCCTCTCTGCTTTTGCCGTTGCAGGGTTCAGCCTCAGCTCCATCTATACCTGCGTCTTACATGGCAGCTACTTCTTGCTGGCCGCGCTCATCATGACCTTCCTGCAGATCCCCGGCCTCCCGCGGGCCGTGCTCCTCGTCCTGGTGGTGGCCAACGCCCTCTCGGAACTCAACCACGCGGCCTCCTTGGGATTCAGGTCGCTCACTAGCCTGTTAGTGCTGGCAGTTACAGGCAAGTGTGCTGTCGGCTTTCCTTTAATTGCAAAAAATCCAAACTTCACCTACACGCTACAGGGGTCAGTGCTATCAGTCACAGACCAGGAAAGGGATTTGGGCGTCTTAGTTGATAGTTCCATGGGAATGTCAACTCAATGCATGGCAGCTGTGAAAAAGGCAAACTCTATGCTGGGGATCATTAGGAAAGGAGTTGATAATAAAACTGCAAGGATTGTCATGCCCTTCTATAAAGCCGTGGTGCGACCGCACTTGGAGTCCTGTGTCCAGTTCTGGTCGCCACATCTCAAAAAGGATATCGAAGAGATAGAACAAGTGCAGAGAAGGGCAACAAGGATGATTGAGGGACTGGAGCACCTTCCCTATGAGGAGAGGCTGCAGCGTTTGGGGCTCTTTAGTTTGGAGAGGAGACGTCTGAGGGGGGATATGATTGAAGTCTATACAATTATGCTTGGGGTAGAAAATGTTGACAAAGAGAATTTTTTTTCTCTTTCTCACAATACTAGAACCAGGGGGCATCCATTGAAAATGCTGGGGGGGAGAATTAGGACTAATAAAAGGAAACACTTCTTCACACAACGTGTGATTGGTGTTTGGAATCTGCTGCCAGAGGAGGTGGTGACGGCCACTCACCTGGATAGCTTTAAAAGGGGCTTGGACAGATTTATGGAGGAGAAGTTGCTCTATGGCTACCAATCTTGATCCTCTTTGATCTGAGATTGCAAATGCCTTAACATTCCAGGTGCTCAGGAGCAACAGCAGCAGAAGGCCATTGCTTTCCCATCCTGCATGTGAGCTCCCAAAGGCACCTGGTGGGCCACTGCGAGTAGCAGAGAGCTGGACTAGATGGACTCTGGTCTGATCCAGCTGGCTTGGTCTTATGTTCTTATGCTTTGAGGCCCTGGCCCTAGTTGAGGCCAGCTGGATGTCCTTCAGGCAGGGAATTTCCAACAGGTTGCTGCCGGGTCCTCTGAAGGTGATATTCGGAGATGTGGTCCCATGGATCCGAGGATCCCAGGCCACCTGGGTTTTAAAGGTGTACACCAAGACCTGATCTGGAACACAACTGGCAGCCAATGCCGTTGGCCAAGCGTTGGGGATATGGGCAATCGTGCTGGGGTCTCGCTGAGGACCCTCTCTGCTATATTCAGGACCAGCGGTGATTTCCGGAGCAACTACAAGGGAAGCCCAGTGTAGAGTAATTCAAGGAAGGCCCTGCGCCCTAGCGCAGTGGTGGCGAACCTTTGGCACTCCAGATGTCATGGACTACAATTCCCATCAGCCCCTGCCAGCATGGCCAATTGGTTTGATTTAACTACAAATCCCATCAGCCCCTGCCAGCATGCCCAATTAGCCATGCTGGCAGGGGCTGATGGGAATTGTAGTCCACGAACAGAACAATTGGCCATGCTGGCAGGGGCTGATGGGAATTGTAGTCCATAACATCTGGAGTGCCAAAGGTTTGCCGCCACGGCCCTAGCGCTTTGAAAGAACCTTTGCTGAGTGAAATATAAGGAGCTCTGGGTAATTAAATGCATATTGATTTCTAACTAGTAATAACGAGACCTTGTCTCTCGTATTAATAAGTGGCATTAATTAGACCAAAGCGGGCCCATTGTGAGCTGAGATTTGACACAACGCAAAAGGCTTGTGTTTGTTGTGTGTTTGTGCTATGTGCCATCTTACAGCAACACTGTGAATTAATGCGCTCCCAAACATACTATAGCTGTGGTGGCGAACCTTTGGCACTCCAGATGTTATGGACTACAATTCCCATCAGCCCCTGCCAGCATGGCCAATTGTAGGGGCTGATGGGAATTGTAGTCCGTAACATCTGGAGTGCCAAAGGTTTGCCACCACTATACTATATTGTTAACAGCTTTGCTGAGGTCTTCAGACACAGGATCGTGACTTCCTGGATTTAATCGATCCATTTCCTGTTGGAGTTTCTTCTTGTCGTCTTGGGAATGTCAACTCAATGCATGGCAGCTGTGAAAAAGGCAAACTCTATGCTGGGGATCATTAGGAAAGGAATTGATAATAAAACTGCAAGGATTGTCATGCCCTTATATAAAGCAGTGGTGCGACCGCACTTGGAGTCCTGTGTTCAGTTCTGGTCGCCACATCTCAAAAAGGATATCGAAGAGATAGAAAAAGTGCAGAGAAGGGCAACGAGGATGATTGAGGGACTGGAGCACCTTCCTTATGAGGAGAGGCTGCAGCGTTTGGGACTCTTTAGTTTGGAGAGGAGACATCTGAGGGGGGATATGATTGAAGTCTATAAAATTATGCACGGGGTAGAAAATGTTGACAGAGAGAAATTTTTCTCTCTTTCTCACAATACTAGAACCAGGGGGCATTCATTGAAAATGCTGGGGGGAAGAATTAGGACTAATAAAAGGAAACACTTCTTCACGCAACGTGGGATTGGTGTTTGGAAGGTGGTGATGGCCACTCACCTGGATAGCTTTAAAAGGGGCTTGGACAGATTTATGGAGGAGGAGAAGTCGATCTATGGCTCTCAATCTTGATCCTCCTTGATCTGAGGTTGCAAATGCCTTAGCAGACCAGGTGCTCGGGAGCAACAGCCGCAGAAGGCCATTGCTTTCCCATCCTGCACATGAGCTCCCAAAGGCACCTGGTGGGCCACTGTGAGTAGCAGAGTGCTTGACTAGATGGACTCTGGTCTGATCCAGCTGGCTTGTTCTTATGTTCTTATGTTCCTGCTCCCTTCACTTTTCCTCAGCATTATTGCCTTTTATAGTGACTCTTGTCTTCTCACGATGTGACCCCGTTTTCACTGTCCAGCCAATAAACTGTAGTAACTGGTGGTTGTGGATTTTCTGGGCTGTGTGGCCGTGGTCTGGTAGATCTTGTTCCTGATGTTTTGCCTGCATCTGTGGCCGGCATCTTCAGAGGTGTATTCACAGAGAGAAGTGTGTTCCATACTGTATCCAGTGAAATATAACACACTTCTCTCTGGGATACACCTCTAAAGACGCCGGCCATAGATGCAGGCAAAACATTAGGAACAAGATCTACCAGACCACGGCCACGGAGCCCAGAAAGCCCACCACAACCAGTTGAACACAGCCATGAAAGCCTTCAACAATAAACTGTAGTAACATTCCCATGTTGAGCATCGTGTCTGTCGAGCTTCTCCCAATAACCGGACTCCAGATTGCAGAAACCAGATTTATTGAATTGGAGTACGAACTGGCATACTCCGAAGGGACTCCTGAATCAGGCATTCACACACACAACAACTTATGTACCCCAGCCAAGCAACCCCAAACACCCCTTTCCCCTAATAGTCGTTCCCAAAAATGAAAGCGTTCCCAGCAGCACAGAACTCTCCAAGATGAGCAGCAGTGGCATAGTAAGCACACTCTTATCTGGGGAACTGGGTTTGATTCCCCACTCTGCCACTTGAGCTGTGGAGGCTTATCTGGGGAACGAGATTAGCCTGTGCACTCCCAACAAATGCCAGCTGGGTGACCTTGGGCTAGTCACAGTTCTTTGGAGCTCTCTCAGCTCCACCCACCTCACAGGGTGTTTGTTGGGGGGGGGGAAGGGAAAGGGGATTGTAAGCCCCTTTGAGTCTCCTTATAGGACAGAAAGGGGGGTAGGATATAAATCCAACTCTTCTTCTTCTTCTTGAGAGCAGCAGTGGCGTAGGAGGTTAAGAGCTTGTGCATCTAATCTGGAGGGACCGGGTTTGATTCCCAGCTCTGCCGCCTGAGCTGTGGAGGCTTATCTGGGGAATTCAGATTAGCCTGTGCACTCCCACACATGCCAGCTGGGTGACCTTGGGCTAGTCACAGCTTCTCGGAGCTCTCTCAGCCCCACCCACCTCACAGGGTGTTTGTTGTGAGGGGGGAAGGGCAAGGAGATTGTCAGCCCCTTTGAGTCTCCTGCAGGAGAGAAAGGGGGGATATAAATCCAAACTCCTCCTCCTCCTTCTTCTTCTTCGGAAGAATCTTTAGCACATTTCTAAACAAAACCCAGGTAAAAGGATCTTTGGTATCACATTCATCTGGCCCCCCTGGAGGGTGAAGGGAAGATACAAGGGCTTAGACTTGGCACTGAGCCATCGGGGGGGGGGAGGCTTGCAAGAAATGGCAGGGGCCCAAATAATCCTCCCCTCTTCCTCCCACATACAGGCAACTGGCTCCTGGGACGTGTCTGTCGCTGTGCCCTGCAGGGGAGCCTGCAGATATCCCGTCTCAAGTTGTTACCCCAGAGAGCGCTTGAATCCCTCACAGCACGGGTGGAGCTGAAGGGGGCCAGCAGCGGCCGCGTCACTTCTACTCCAGACAGGTGAGGAGGTCCTCTTGAGAGCCAGCGTGGTTAAGGGCAGGTGCACTCTGATCTGGAGAACCAGGTTTGATTCCCCGCTCTGCCACTTGAGCAATGGGCTCTAATATGGAGAACTGGATTTGTTTCCTCCCTCCTTCACATGAAGCCTGCTGGATGCCTTCGAACTCTCTCAGCCCCACCCATCTCGCAGTGTTGTGGGGAGTTGTGGGGAGAGAAGGGGAAAGGAGCTTGCAGGCCACCTTGAGTCTCCTCACAGGAGAGAAAGGCATAAATCCAAACTCTTCTTCTTGGGACTCTTTAGTTTGGAGAGGAGACGTCTGAGGGGGGATATGATTGAAGTCTATAAAATTATTCATGGGGTAGAAAATGTGGACAGAGATAAATTTTTCTCTCTTTTTCACAATACTAGAACCAGGGGGCATCCCTTGAAAATGCTGGGGGGAAGAATTAGGACTAATAAAAGGAAACACTTCTTCACGCAACGTGTGATTGGTGTTTGGAATATGCTGCCACAGGAGGTGGTGATGGCCACTCACCTGGATAGCTTTAAAAGGGGCTTGGACAGATTTAGGAAGTCGATCTCTGGCTACCAATCTTGATCCTCCTTGGTCTGAGGTTGCAAAGGCCTTAGCAGACCAGGTGCTTGGGAGCAGCAGCAGCAGCAGCAGCAGAAGACCCTTGCTTTCACCTCCTGCCTGTGAGCTCCCAAAGGCACCTGGTGGGCCACTGCGAGAAGCAGAGAGCTGGACTAGATGGACTCTGGTCTGATCCAGCTGGCTTGTTCTTATGTTCTTCTTATGTTCTTGGTCTGATTCATTATGAAGCAATTTCACGTGTTCCCGTCCTTTACCTGTTCCTGAAAGCTGAGAGCAGTTTGTGCCAGAAAAGCAGGTCCAATATTTTTAGGGGATCCAATGAAAGGGGGCACCAAGGATCTCGTTGCATGGCGAACACCGTACAGTACAGCAAAACTCTTGGACTGCGCTCAACCCCTGCAGGGGTGTCCAACCTATGGCGCTCCCCGTGTTCATGGACTGTAACAGTGGTGGCGAACCTATGGCACGGGTGCCAGAGGTGGCACTCAGAGCCCTTTCTGTGGGCACGCGGGCACAGAGTTCATTCATCATGTGGGGGCAGAAAATCACCCCCCACACATACACACACCTAGACTGGCCTGGGCATGATCCTTTACCTGGGAGTAAGCTCGGTTGCTGGCAATGGGGCTTGCTTCTGAGTAAACCCTCCTAGGGTCGTGATTCACCCATTCGAAGCGTTGCACGGTTGCTTCACCAAGCTTACTCCCGAGTAACGCGTGCCTCGGAGCCAACCTCAGTATTCAGGTTAAATCGCCGTGTTGGCACTTTGGGATAAATAAGTGGGTTTTGGGTTGCAATTTGGGCACTCGGTCTCGAAAAGGTTCGCTATCACTGGACTATAATTTCCATCAACCTCTGGTCATGCTGGCAGGGGTTGATGGGAATTGTAGTCCATGAACATCTGGAGTGCCATAGGTTGGACACCCCTGCTAGTAAGGCATCTGCTTTCTTTATCCTCTCTGCAGAGACTGTGATGTTGGCCTCTGGAAAGAATCGCTGGAGAAGCTGGAAGAGATGAGCTGCCTTTCGGGTGAGCAAAGGTGGGGGGGGGGGGGGGTGGGGGGGGGGGGGGGTGGGGGGGGGGGGGGGTGGGGGGGGGGGGGGGTGGGGGGGGGGGGGGGTGGGGGGGGGGGGGGGTGGGGGGGGGGGGGGGTGGGGGGGGGGGGGGGTGGGGGGGGGGGGGGGTGGGGGGGGGGGGGGGTGGGGGGGGGGGGGGGTGGGGGGGGGGGGGGGTGGGGGGGGGGGGGGGTGGGGGGGGGGGGGGGTGGGGGGGGGGGGGGGTGGGGGGGGGGGGGGGTGGGGGGGGGGGGGGGTGGGGGGGGGGGGGGGTGGGGGGGGGGGGGGGTGGGGGGGGGGGGGGGTGGGGGGGGGGGGGGGTGGGGGGGGGGGGGGGTGGGGGGGGGGGGGGGTGGGGGGGGGGGGGGGTGGGGGGGGGGGGGGGTGGGGGGGGGGGGGGGTGGGGGGGGGGGGGGGTGGGGGGGGGGGGGGGTGGGGGGGGGGGGGGGTGGGGGGGGGGGGGGGTGGGGGGGGGGGGGGGTGGGGGGGGGGGGGGGTGGGGGGGGGGGGGGGTGGGGGGGGGGGGGGGTGGGGGGGGGGGGGGGTGGGGGGGGGGGGGGGTGGGGGGGGGGGGGGGTGGGGGGGGGGGGGGGTGGGGGGGGGGGGGGGTGGGGGGGGGGGGGGGTGGGGGGGGGGGGGGGTGGGGGGGGGGGGGGGTGGGGGGGGGGGGGGGTGGGGGGGGGGGGGGGTGGGGGGGGGGGGGGGTGGGGGGGGGGGGGGGTGGGGGGGGGGGGGGGTGGGGGGGGGGGGGGGTGGGGGGGGGGGGGGGTGGGGGGGGGGGGGGGTGGGGGGGGGGGGGGGTGGGGGGGGGGGGGGGTGGGGGGGGGGGGGGGTGGGGGGGGGGGGGGGTGGGGGGGGGGGGGGGTGGGGGGGGGGGGGGGTGGGGGGGGGGGGGGGTGGGGGGGGGGGGGGGTGGGGGGGGGGGGGGGTGGGGGGGGGGGGGGGTGGGGGGGGGGGGGGGTGGGGGGGGGGGGGGGTGGGGGGGGGGGGGGGTGGGGGGGGGGGGGGGTGGGGGGGGGGGGGGGTGGGGGGGGGGGGGGGTGGGGGGGGGGGGGGGTGGGGGGGGGGGGGGGTGGGGGGGGGGGGGGGTGGGGGGGGGGGGGGGTGGGGGGGGGGGGGGGTGGGGGGGGGGGGGGGTGGGGGGGGGGGGGGGTGGGGGGGGGGGGGGGTGGGGGGGGGGGGGGGTGGGGGGGGGGGGGGGTGGGGGGGGGGGGGGGTGGGGGGGGGGGGGGGTGGGGGGGGGGGGGGGTGGGGGGGGGGGGGGGTGGGGGGGGGGGGGGGTGGGGGGGGGGGGGGGTGGGGGGGGGGGGGGGTGGGGGGGGGGGGGGGTGGGGGGGGGGGGGGGTGGGGGGGGGGGGGGGTGGGGGGGGGGGGGGGTGGGGGGGGGGGGGGGTGGGGGGGGGGGGGGGTGGGGGGGGGGGGGGGTGGGGGGGGGGGGGGGTGGGGGGGGGGGGGGGTGGGGGGGGGGGGGGGTGGGGGGGGGGGGGGGTGGGGGGGGGGGGGGGTGGGGGGGGGGGGGGGTGGGGGGGGGGGGGGGTGGGGGGGGGGGGGGGTGGGGGGGGGGGGGGGTGGGGGGGGGGGGGGGTGGGGGGGGGGGGGGGTGGGGGGGGGGGGGGGTGGGGGGGGGGGGGGGTGGGGGGGGGGGGGGGTGGGGGGGGGGGGGGGTGGGGGGGGGGGGGGGTGGGGGGGGGGGGGGGTGGGGGGGGGGGGGGGTGGGGGGGGGGGGGGGTGGGGGGGGGGGGGGGTGGGGGGGGGGGGGGGTGGGGGGGGGGGGGGGTGGGGGGGGGGGGGGGTGGGGGGGGGGGGGGGTGGGGGGGGGGGGGGGTGGGGGGGGGGGGGGGTGGGGGGGGGGGGGGGTGGGGGGGGGGGGGGGTGGGGGGGGGGGGGGGTGGGGGGGGGGGGGGGTGGGGGGGGGGGGGGGTGGGGGGGGGGGGGGGTGGGGGGGGGGGGGGGTGGGGGGGGGGGGGGGTGGGGGGGGGGGGGGGTGGGGGGGGGGGGGGGTGGGGGGGGGGGGGGGTGGGGGGGGGGGGGGGTGGGGGGGGGGGGGGGTGGGGGGGGGGGGGGGTGGGGGGGGGGGGGGGTGGGGGGGGGGGGGGGTGGGGGGGGGGGGGGGTGGGGGGGGGGGGGGGTGGGGGGGGGGGGGGGTGGGGGGGGGGGGGGGTGGGGGGGGGGGGGGGTGGGGGGGGGGGGGGGTGGGGGGGGGGGGGGGTGGGGGGGGGGGGGGGTGGGGGGGGGGGGGGGTGGGGGGGGGGGGGGGTGGGGGGGGGGGGGGGTGGGGGGGGGGGGGGGTGGGGGGGGGGGGGGGTGGGGGGGGGGGGGGGTGGGGGGGGGGGGGGGTGGGGGGGGGGGGGGGTGGGGGGGGGGGGGGGTGGGGGGGGGGGGGGGTGGGGGGGGGGGGGGGTGGGGGGGGGGGGGGGTGGGGGGGGGGGGGGGTGGGGGGGGGGGGGGGTGGGGGGGGGGGGGGGTGGGGGGGGGGGGGGGTGGGGGGGGGGGGGGGTGGGGGGGGGGGGGGGTGGGGGGGGGGGGGGGTGGGGGGGGGGGGGGGTGGGGGGGGGGGGGGGTGGGGGGGGGGGGGGGTGGGGGGGGGGGGGGGTGGGGGGGGGGGGGGGTGGGGGGGGGGGGGGGTGGGGGGGGGGGGGGGTGGGGGGGGGGGGGGGTGGGGGGGGGGGGGGGTGGGGGGGGGGGGGGGTGGGGGGGGGGGGGGGTGGGGGGGGGGGGGGGTGGGGGGGGGGGGGGGTGGGGGGGGGGGGGGGTGGGGGGGGGGGGGGGTGGGGGGGGGGGGGGGTGGGGGGGGGGGGGGGTGGGGGGGGGGGGGGGTGGGGGGGGGGGGGGGTGGGGGGGGGGGGGGGTGGGGGGGGGGGGGGGTGGGGGGGGGGGGGGGTGGGGGGGGGGGGGGGTGGGGGGGGGGGGGGGTGGGGGGGGGGGGGGGTGGGGGGGGGGGGGGGTGGGGGGGGGGGGGGGTGGGGGGGGGGGGGGGTGGGGGGGGGGGGGGGTGGGGGGGGGGGGGGGTGGGGGGGGGGGGGGGTGGGGGGGGGGGGGGGTGGGGGGGGGGGGGGGTGGGGGGGGGGGGGGGTGGGGGGGGGGGGGGGTGGGGGGGGGGGGGGGTGGGGGGGGGGGGGGGTGGGGGGGGGGGGGGGTGGGGGGGGGGGGGGGTGGGGGGGGGGGGGGGTGGGGGGGGGGGGGGGTGGGGGGGGGGGGGGGTGGGGGGGGGGGGGGGTGGGGGGGGGGGGGGGTGGGGGGGGGGGGGGGTGGGGGGGGGGGGGGGTGGGGGGGGGGGGGGGTGGGGGGGGGGGGGGGTGGGGGGGGGGGGGGGTGGGGGGGGGGGGGGGTGGGGGGGGGGGGGGGTGGGGGGGGGGGGGGGTGGGGGGGGGGGGGGGTGGGGGGGGGGGGGGGTGGGGGGGGGGGGGGGTGGGGGGGGGGGGGGGTGGGGGGGGGGGGGGGTGGGGGGGGGGGGGGGTGGGGGGGGGGGGGGGTGGGGGGGGGGGGGGGTGGGGGGGGGGGGGGGTGGGGGGGGGGGGGGGTGGGGGGGGGGGGGGGTGGGGGGGGGGGGGGGTGGGGGGGGGGGGGGGTGGGGGGGGGGGGGGGTGGGGGGGGGGGGGGGTGGGGGGGGGGGGGGGTGGGGGGGGGGGGGGGTGGGGGGGGGGGGGGGTGGGGGGGGGGGGGGGTGGGGGGGGGGGGGGGTGGGGGGGGGGGGGGGTGGGGGGGGGGGGGGGTGGGGGGGGGGGGGGGTGGGGGGGGGGGGGGGTGGGGGGGGGGGGGGGTGGGGGGGGGGGGGGGTGGGGGGGGGGGGGGGTGGGGGGGGGGGGGGGTGGGGGGGGGGGGGGGTGGGGGGGGGGGGGGGTGGGGGGGGGGGGGGGTGGGGGGGGGGGGGGGTGGGGGGGGGGGGGGGTGGGGGGGGGGGGGGGTGGGGGGGGGGGGGGGTGGGGGGGGGGGGGGGTGGGGGGGGGGGGGGGTGGGGGGGGGGGGGGGTGGGGGGGGGGGGGGGTGGGGGGGGGGGGGGGTGGGGGGGGGGGGGGGTGGGGGGGGGGGGGGGTGGGGGGGGGGGGGGGTGGGGGGGGGGGGGGGTGGGGGGGGGGGGGGGTGGGGGGGGGGGGGGGTGGGGGGGGGGGGGGGTGGGGGGGGGGGGGGGTGGGGGGGGGGGGGGGTGGGGGGGGGGGGGGGTGGGGGGGGGGGGGGGTGGGGGGGGGGGGGGGTGGGGGGGGGGGGGGGTGGGGGGGGGGGGGGGTGGGGGGGGGGGGGGGTGGGGGGGGGGGGGGGTGGGGGGGGGGGGGGGTGGGGGGGGGGGGGGGTGGGGGGGGGGGGGGGTGGGGGGGGGGGGGGGTGGGGGGGGGGGGGGGTGGGGGGGGGGGGGGGTGGGGGGGGGGGGGGGTGGGGGGGGGGGGGGGTGGGGGGGGGGGGGGGTGGGGGGGGGGGGGGGTGGGGGGGGGGGGGGGTGGGGGGGGGGGGGGGTGGGGGGGGGGGGGGGTGGGGGGGGGGGGGGGTGGGGGGGGGGGGGGGTGGGGGGGGGGGGGGGTGGGGGGGGGGGGGGGTGGGGGGGGGGGGGGGTGGGGGGGGGGGGGGGTGGGGGGGGGGGGGGGTGGGGGGGGGGGGGGGTGGGGGGGGGGGGGGGTGGGGGGGGGGGGGGGTGGGGGGGGGGGGGGGTGGGGGGGGGGGGGGGTGGGGGGGGGGGGGGGTGGGGGGGGGGGGGGGTGGGGGGGGGGGGGGGTGGGGGGGGGGGGGGGTGGGGGGGGGGGGGGGTGGGGGGGGGGGGGGGTGGGGGGGGGGGGGGGTGGGGGGGGGGGGGGGTGGGGGGGGGGGGGGGTGGGGGGGGGGGGGGGTGGGGGGGGGGGGGGGTGGGGGGGGGGGGGGGTGGGGGGGGGGGGGGGTGGGGGGGGGGGGGGGTGGGGGGGGGGGGGGGTGGGGGGGGGGGGGGGTGGGGGGGGGGGGGGGTGGGGGGGGGGGGGGGTGGGGGGGGGGGGGGGTGGGGGGGGGGGGGGGTGGGGGGGGGGGGGGGTGGGGGGGGGGGGGGGTGGGGGGGGGGGGGGGTGGGGGGGGGGGGGGGTGGGGGGGGGGGGGGGTGGGGGGGGGGGGGGGTGGGGGGGGGGGGGGGTGGGGGGGGGGGGGGGTGGGGGGGGGGGGGGGTGGGGGGGGGGGGGGGTGGGGGGGGGGGGGGGTGGGGGGGGGGGGGGGTGGGGGGGGGGGGGGGTGGGGGGGGGGGGGGGTGGGGGGGGGGGGGGGTGGGGGGGGGGGGGGGTGGGGGGGGGGGGGGGTGGGGGGGGGGGGGGGTGGGGGGGGGGGGGGGTGGGGGGGGGGGGGGGTGGGGGGGGGGGGGGGTGGGGGGGGGGGGGGGTGGGGGGGGGGGGGGGTGGGGGGGGGGGGGGGTGGGGGGGGGGGGGGGTGGGGGGGGGGGGGGGTGGGGGGGGGGGGGGGTGGGGGGGGGGGGGGGTGGGGGGGGGGGGGGGTGGGGGGGGGGGGGGGTGGGGGGGGGGGGGGGTGGGGGGGGGGGGGGGTGGGGGGGGGGGGGGGTGGGGGGGGGGGGGGGTGGGGGGGGGGGGGGGTGGGGGGGGGGGGGGGTGGGGGGGGGGGGGGGTGGGGGGGGGGGGGGGTGGGGGGGGGGGGGGGTGGGGGGGGGGGGGGGTGGGGGGGGGGGGGGGTGGGGGGGGGGGGGGGTGGGGGGGGGGGGGGGTGGGGGGGGGGGGGGGTGGGGGGGGGGGGGGGTGGGGGGGGGGGGGGGTGGGGGGGGGGGGGGGTGGGGGGGGGGGGGGGTGGGGGGGGGGGGGGGTGGGGGGGGGGGGGGGTGGGGGGGGGGGGGGGTGGGGGGGGGGGGGGGTGGGGGGGGGGGGGGGTGGGGGGGGGGGGGGGTGGGGGGGGGGGGGGGTGGGGGGGGGGGGGGGTGGGGGGGGGGGGGGGTGGGGGGGGGGGGGGGTGGGGGGGGGGGGGGGTGGGGGGGGGGGGGGGTGGGGGGGGGGGGGGGTGGGGGGGGGGGGGGGTGGGGGGGGGGGGGGGTGGGGGGGGGGGGGGGTGGGGGGGGGGGGGGGTGGGGGGGGGGGGGGGTGGGGGGGGGGGGGGGTGGGGGGGGGGGGGGGTGGGGGGGGGGGGGGGTGGGGGGGGGGGGGGGTGGGGGGGGGGGGGGGTGGGGGGGGGGGGGGGTGGGGGGGGGGGGGGGTGGGGGGGGGGGGGGGTGGGGGGGGGGGGGGGTGGGGGGGGGGGGGGGTGGGGGGGGGGGGGGGTGGGGGGGGGGGGGGGTGGGGGGGGGGGGGGGTGGGGGGGGGGGGGGGTGGGGGGGGGGGGGGGTGGGGGGGGGGGGGGGTGGGGGGGGGGGGGGGTGGGGGGGGGGGGGGGTGGGGGGGGGGGGGGGTGGGGGGGGGGGGGGGTGGGGGGGGGGGGGGGTGGGGGGGGGGGGGGGTGGGGGGGGGGGGGGGTGGGGGGGGGGGGGGGTGGGGGGGGGGGGGGGTGGGGGGGGGGGGGGGTGGGGGGGGGGGGGGGTGGGGGGGGGGGGGGGTGGGGGGGGGGGGGGGTGGGGGGGGGGGGGGGTGGGGGGGGGGGGGGGTGGGGGGGGGGGGGGGTGGGGGGGGGGGGGGGTGGGGGGGGGGGGGGGTGGGGGGGGGGGGGGGTGGGGGGGGGGGGGGGTGGGGGGGGGGGGGGGTGGGGGGGGGGGGGGGTGGGGGGGGGGGGGGGTGGGGGGGGGGGGGGGTGGGGGGGGGGGGGGGTGGGGGGGGGGGGGGGTGGGGGGGGGGGGGGGTGGGGGGGGGGGGGGGTGGGGGGGGGGGGGGGTGGGGGGGGGGGGGGGTGGGGGGGGGGGGGGGTGGGGGGGGGGGGGGGTGGGGGGGGGGGGGGGTGGGGGGGGGGGGGGGTGGGGGGGGGGGGGGGTGGGGGGGGGGGGGGGTGGGGGGGGGGGGGGGTGGGGGGGGGGGGGGGTGGGGGGGGGGGGGGGTGGGGGGGGGGGGGGGTGGGGGGGGGGGGGGGTGGGGGGGGGGGGGGGTGGGGGGGGGGGGGGGTGGGGGGGGGGGGGGGTGGGGGGGGGGGGGGGTGGGGGGGGGGGGGGGTGGGGGGGGGGGGGGGTGGGGGGGGGGGGGGGTGGGGGGGGGGGGGGGTGGGGGGGGGGGGGGGTGGGGGGGGGGGGGGGTGGGGGGGGGGGGGGGTGGGGGGGGGGGGGGGTGGGGGGGGGGGGGGGTGGGGGGGGGGGGGGGTGGGGGGGGGGGGGGGTGGGGGGGGGGGGGGGTGGGGGGGGGGGGGGGTGGGGGGGGGGGGGGGTGGGGGGGGGGGGGGGTGGGGGGGGGGGGGGGTGGGGGGGGGGGGGGGTGGGGGGGGGGGGGGGTGGGGGGGGGGGGGGGTGGGGGGGGGGGGGGGTGGGGGGGGGGGGGGGTGGGGGGGGGGGGGGGTGGGGGGGGGGGGGGGTGGGGGGGGGGGGGGGTGGGGGGGGGGGGGGGTGGGGGGGGGGGGGGGTGGGGGGGGGGGGGGGTGGGGGGGGGGGGGGGTGGGGGGGGGGGGGGGTGGGGGGGGGGGGGGGTGGGGGGGGGGGGGGGTGGGGGGGGGGGGGGGTGGGGGGGGGGGGGGGTGGGGGGGGGGGGGGGTGGGGGGGGGGGGGGGTGGGGGGGGGGGGGGGTGGGGGGGGGGGGGGGTGGGGGGGGGGGGGGGTGGGGGGGGGGGGGGGTGGGGGGGGGGGGGGGTGGGGGGGGGGGGGGGTGGGGGGGGGGGGGGGTGGGGGGGGGGGGGGGTGGGGGGGGGGGGGGGTGGGGGGGGGGGGGGGTGGGGGGGGGGGGGGGTGGGGGGGGGGGGGGGTGGGGGGGGGGGGGGGTGGGGGGGGGGGGGGGTGGGGGGGGGGGGGGGTGGGGGGGGGGGGGGGTGGGGGGGGGGGGGGGTGGGGGGGGGGGGGGGTGGGGGGGGGGGGGGGTGGGGGGGGGGGGGGGTGGGGGGGGGGGGGGGTGGGGGGGGGGGGGGGTGGGGGGGGGGGGGGGTGGGGGGGGGGGGGGGTGGGGGGGGGGGGGGGTGGGGGGGGGGGGGGGTGGGGGGGGGGGGGGGTGGGGGGGGGGGGGGGTGGGGGGGGGGGGGGGTGGGGGGGGGGGGGGGTGGGGGGGGGGGGGGGTGGGGGGGGGGGGGGGTGGGGGGGGGGGGGGGTGGGGGGGGGGGGGGGTGGGGGGGGGGGGGGGTGGGGGGGGGGGGGGGTGGGGGGGGGGGGGGGTGGGGGGGGGGGGGGGTGGGGGGGGGGGGGGGTGGGGGGGGGGGGGGGTGGGGGGGGGGGGGGGTGGGGGGGGGGGGGGGTGGGGGGGGGGGGGGGTGGGGGGGGGGGGGGGTGGGGGGGGGGGGGGGTGGGGGGGGGGGGGGGTGGGGGGGGGGGGGGGTGGGGGGGGGGGGGGGTGGGGGGGGGGGGGGGTGGGGGGGGGGGGGGGTGGGGGGGGGGGGGGGTGGGGGGGGGGGGGGGTGGGGGGGGGGGGGGGTGGGGGGGGGGGGGGGTGGGGGGGGGGGGGGGTGGGGGGGGGGGGGGGTGGGGGGGGGGGGGGGTGGGGGGGGGGGGGGGTGGGGGGGGGGGGGGGTGGGGGGGGGGGGGGGTGGGGGGGGGGGGGGGTGGGGGGGGGGGGGGGTGGGGGGGGGGGGGGGTGGGGGGGGGGGGGGGTGGGGGGGGGGGGGGGTGGGGGGGGGGGGGGGTGGGGGGGGGGGGGGGTGGGGGGGGGGGGGGGTGGGGGGGGGGGGGGGTGGGGGGGGGGGGGGGTGGGGGGGGGGGGGGGTGGGGGGGGGGGGGGGTGGGGGGGGGGGGGGGTGGGGGGGGGGGGGGGTGGGGGGGGGGGGGGGTGGGGGGGGGGGGGGGTGGGGGGGGGGGGGGGTGGGGGGGGGGGGGGGTGGGGGGGGGGGGGGGTGGGGGGGGGGGGGGGTGGGGGGGGGGGGGGGTGGGGGGGGGGGGGGGTGGGGGGGGGGGGGGGTGGGGGGGGGGGGGGGTGGGGGGGGGGGGGGGTGGGGGGGGGGGGGGGTGGGGGGGGGGGGGGGTGGGGGGGGGGGGGGGTGGGGGGGGGGGGGGGTGGGGGGGGGGGGGGGTGGGGGGGGGGGGGGGTGGGGGGGGGGGGGGGTGGGGGGGGGGGGGGGTGGGGGGGGGGGGGGGTGGGGGGGGGGGGGGGTGGGGGGGGGGGGGGGTGGGGGGGGGGGGGGGTGGGGGGGGGGGGGGGTGGGGGGGGGGGGGGGTGGGGGGGGGGGGGGGTGGGGGGGGGGGGGGGTGGGGGGGGGGGGGGGTGGGGGGGGGGGGGGGTGGGGGGGGGGGGGGGTGGGGGGGGGGGGGGGTGGGGGGGGGGGGGGGTGGGGGGGGGGGGGGGTGGGGGGGGGGGGGGGTGGGGGGGGGGGGGGGTGGGGGGGGGGGGGGGTGGGGGGGGGGGGGGGTGGGGGGGGGGGGGGGTGGGGGGGGGGGGGGGTGGGGGGGGGGGGGGGTGGGGGGGGGGGGGGGTGGGGGGGGGGGGGGGTGGGGGGGGGGGGGGGTGGGGGGGGGGGGGGGTGGGGGGGGGGGGGGGTGGGGGGGGGGGGGGGTGGGGGGGGGGGGGGGTGGGGGGGGGGGGGGGTGGGGGGGGGGGGGGGTGGGGGGGGGGGGGGGTGGGGGGGGGGGGGGGTGGGGGGGGGGGGGGGTGGGGGGGGGGGGGGGTGGGGGGGGGGGGGGGTGGGGGGGGGGGGGGGTGGGGGGGGGGGGGGGTGGGGGGGGGGGGGGGTGGGGGGGGGGGGGGGTGGGGGGGGGGGGGGGTGGGGGGGGGGGGGGGTGGGGGGGGGGGGGGGTGGGGGGGGGGGGGGGTGGGGGGGGGGGGGGGTGGGGGGGGGGGGGGGTGGGGGGGGGGGGGGGTGGGGGGGGGGGGGGGTGGGGGGGGGGGGGGGTGGGGGGGGGGGGGGGTGGGGGGGGGGGGGGGTGGGGGGGGGGGGGGGTGGGGGGGGGGGGGGGTGGGGGGGGGGGGGGGTGGGGGGGGGGGGGGGTGGGGGGGGGGGGGGGTGGGGGGGGGGGGGGGTGGGGGGGGGGGGGGGTGGGGGGGGGGGGGGGTGGGGGGGGGGGGGGGTGGGGGGGGGGGGGGGTGGGGGGGGGGGGGGGTGGGGGGGGGGGGGGGTGGGGGGGGGGGGGGGTGGGGGGGGGGGGGGGTGGGGGGGGGGGGGGGTGGGGGGGGGGGGGGGTGGGGGGGGGGGGGGGTGGGGGGGGGGGGGGGTGGGGGGGGGGGGGGGTGGGGGGGGGGGGGGGTGGGGGGGGGGGGGGGTGGGGGGGGGGGGGGGTGGGGGGGGGGGGGGGTGGGGGGGGGGGGGGGTGGGGGGGGGGGGGGGTGGGGGGGGGGGGGGGTGGGGGGGGGGGGGGGTGGGGGGGGGGGGGGGTGGGGGGGGGGGGGGGTGGGGGGGGGGGGGGGTGGGGGGGGGGGGGGGTGGGGGGGGGGGGGGGTGGGGGGGGGGGGGGGTGGGGGGGGGGGGGGGTGGGGGGGGGGGGGGGTGGGGGGGGGGGGGGGTGGGGGGGGGGGGGGGTGGGGGGGGGGGGGGGTGGGGGGGGGGGGGGGTGGGGGGGGGGGGGGGTGGGGGGGGGGGGGGGTGGGGGGGGGGGGGGGTGGGGGGGGGGGGGGGTGGGGGGGGGGGGGGGTGGGGGGGGGGGGGGGTGGGGGGGGGGGGGGGTGGGGGGGGGGGGGGGTGGGGGGGGGGGGGGGTGGGGGGGGGGGGGGGTGGGGGGGGGGGGGGGTGGGGGGGGGGGGGGGTGGGGGGGGGGGGGGGTGGGGGGGGGGGGGGGTGGGGGGGGGGGGGGGTGGGGGGGGGGGGGGGTGGGGGGGGGGGGGGGTGGGGGGGGGGGGGGGTGGGGGGGGGGGGGGGTGGGGGGGGGGGGGGGTGGGGGGGGGGGGGGGTGGGGGGGGGGGGGGGTGGGGGGGGGGGGGGGTGGGGGGGGGGGGGGGTGGGGGGGGGGGGGGGTGGGGGGGGGGGGGGGTGGGGGGGGGGGGGGGTGGGGGGGGGGGGGGGTGGGGGGGGGGGGGGGTGGGGGGGGGGGGGGGTGGGGGGGGGGGGGGGTGGGGGGGGGGGGGGGTGGGGGGGGGGGGGGGTGGGGGGGGGGGGGGGTGGGGGGGGGGGGGGGTGGGGGGGGGGGGGGGTGGGGGGGGGGGGGGGTGGGGGGGGGGGGGGGTGGGGGGGGGGGGGGGTGGGGGGGGGGGGGGGTGGGGGGGGGGGGGGGTGGGGGGGGGGGGGGGTGGGGGGGGGGGGGGGTGGGGGGGGGGGGGGGTGGGGGGGGGGGGGGGTGGGGGGGGGGGGGGGTGGGGGGGGGGGGGGGTGGGGGGGGGGGGGGGTGGGGGGGGGGGGGGGTGGGGGGGGGGGGGGGTGGGGGGGGGGGGGGGTGGGGGGGGGGGGGGGTGGGGGGGGGGGGGGGTGGGGGGGGGGGGGGGTGGGGGGGGGGGGGGGTGGGGGGGGGGGGGGGTGGGGGGGGGGGGGGGTGGGGGGGGGGGGGGGTGGGGGGGGGGGGGGGTGGGGGGGGGGGGGGGTGGGGGGGGGGGGGGGTGGGGGGGGGGGGGGGTGGGGGGGGGGGGGGGTGGGGGGGGGGGGGGGTGGGGGGGGGGGGGGGTGGGGGGGGGGGGGGGTGGGGGGGGGGGGGGGTGGGGGGGGGGGGGGGTGGGGGGGGGGGGGGGTGGGGGGGGGGGGGGGTGGGGGGGGGGGGGGGTGGGGGGGGGGGGGGGTGGGGGGGGGGGGGGGTGGGGGGGGGGGGGGGTGGGGGGGGGGGGGGGTGGGGGGGGGGGGGGGTGGGGGGGGGGGGGGGTGGGGGGGGGGGGGGGTGGGGGGGGGGGGGGGTGGGGGGGGGGGGGGGTGGGGGGGGGGGGGGGTGGGGGGGGGGGGGGGTGGGGGGGGGGGGGGGTGGGGGGGGGGGGGGGTGGGGGGGGGGGGGGGTGGGGGGGGGGGGGGGTGGGGGGGGGGGGGGGTGGGGGGGGGGGGGGGTGGGGGGGGGGGGGGGTGGGGGGGGGGGGGGGTGGGGGGGGGGGGGGGTGGGGGGGGGGGGGGGTGGGGGGGGGGGGGGGTGGGGGGGGGGGGGGGTGGGGGGGGGGGGGGGTGGGGGGGGGGGGGGGTGGGGGGGGGGGGGGGTGGGGGGGGGGGGGGGTGGGGGGGGGGGGGGGTGGGGGGGGGGGGGGGTGGGGGGGGGGGGGGGTGGGGGGGGGGGGGGGTGGGGGGGGGGGGGGGTGGGGGGGGGGGGGGGTGGGGGGGGGGGGGGGTGGGGGGGGGGGGGGGTGGGGGGGGGGGGGGGTGGGGGGGGGGGGGGGTGGGGGGGGGGGGGGGTGGGGGGGGGGGGGGGTGGGGGGGGGGGGGGGTGGGGGGGGGGGGGGGTGGGGGGGGGGGGGGGTGGGGGGGGGGGGGGGTGGGGGGGGGGGGGGGTGGGGGGGGGGGGGGGTGGGGGGGGGGGGGGGTGGGGGGGGGGGGGGGTGGGGGGGGGGGGGGGTGGGGGGGGGGGGGGGTGGGGGGGGGGGGGGGTGGGGGGGGGGGGGGGTGGGGGGGGGGGGGGGTGGGGGGGGGGGGGGGTGGGGGGGGGGGGGGGTGGGG